>NW_027439366.1:0-40000 GCF_964188355.1 Buteo buteo
AGCCAACGGTGAAAAGGCAGGGGAGGATTCTGCCGGAAGGGCTCTGCACCCCAGGAGCTCCCGCCGGCCGGTTTCTCTCCCCTTTGCCCGGTACCGAGGGGATGACGACACCTCGCGCGCGTCCCCTCGCGGGGGGGGCTGCCCCAGGTGAGCCGGGGGACCCCCACCTCGCTTCTGCCCGCGGGAACGGACCGGGAGAGACACTCCACGCAGAGAGAGGAGCGTGGCGTGGATTGCATGCCCGAGGGAAGAGGCCGGGCTCCCCGCTGGCAGAAGGACAACTCGCCTCCCTGCTGCTCGGAGCTGCTTGCTGCGGACAGCCCTGCCTGCGCCCGGCCGCTCTTCGGCCGTGCTGGGAGCGCGGTCCGGCCGACAGACGCCCCAGCGAAAAGACGCTCCAGCTAATCGCGCCTCCTGCTCGTTACAGCTGCAGGTACTTTTGCCTCTGGCTAATGCACGCTCCAGACAGCGGACACCCCGCCTCGTTCCAGCTCCCGCTTGCTACAGTTCTGGCTCCTTGAAGCCCCAGCTCCGCACTGAAGCTCCGGCTGATTTCAGCTGCTTCTCCTTACAAGCTCCAGCTATGTGCAACGGTCTGGGCTTTCCATAAGGTTATCTATCAACTGCTGTCAACACTGGAGCGTTAGGATTAAACATCAGAGTTACACGCCAAGTAAATATCCATTAGTTTGGGCGATTAATTACTTGACGACTATTCTGAGCGGCGCAGAAAGAAGAGCTGGACTCAAAGAGGGCACGTGGGGTCTGAAAAGCACCTTTCCCCCCCGCAGACCATCACAGATGTTGAGTTTGGCCTGCTGCGTGCCGGCCTCCCGCACTTCGGCGTCCGACACAACCAGACCCCCATCTCCGGGGAGGGACCACGCACCCTGCCTGCCCCCCGCTTCCCCCCGCAGCCCCCAACACCCTCCCACCCGCCTGCAAAACCAGCCAAGCCGGCTCCCGCTTTTGGCCCCCACACCAGCTGACTCGGGGCCCATTTGGGAGCCAAAAAACCCGGCCGCTGAGCCTGTTCTCAAGGCCCAAACACGCAGGGCCGGACCTCTGTTTCTGGGCCCAAAGCTGCGCAGCTCGGTCTGTTTCCGAGCCCCCAAATCAGCCACGCGAGCCTGTTGTCAAGCCCCAGGAACGGAAAACTTGTTCTCCATTTCTGACCCTGCAGTGCCCACGGGCGACGCCGAGCGTAGCCACCCCACAGCCCTGCACCCCCGGGGCCCCACACGTAGTTTCGGGGAGTGCTCGGGACCTGCGGAGGGCCCGGCCCCACGCCTCTGCGGGGCAGCCCCAGCACAGGCAGGGCGTCGCTTCACGATTGCCGTTTCAGGCTTTATTTCCCCGCCACCAGCGGCACGGCCAGGCCCCCACCCCAAACCCCCCAGCCGAAGCACCCCCGCGGGTAGCCGGGCCAAGCCACCCGGAAAACAAGAAAACCAAAGAGGGAACAAGACAGAGACCGTGGGGAAAGGCAAGGAGAAGGACACAGAAACAGAGAGAGCGCGGGAGGGATAGGGAGCAGGACAGAGAGATGGAGCAAGAAAGGAAAAAAGGACGGGAGGCAGAACCAAGGGAAAGAGAGACAAGGATGGGGAGCAGGACAAAGGGACGGAAGAGGAAAAAAAAAATAGCAACGGGCTGCAGGACAGAGATGAAGGGATTCAATAGACACAGGGAGCATGACAGAAGGACAGAGAGGAGACAGACAAAAGGGACAAAGAGCAGGCCAGCATCGGAGGGGAAAAAACCAGCTGCGATGGGCAGTGGGAGAGAGATACGGAAAAAGAAAAAAATACTGAGGAACAGAAAAAAGAAAGAAGCGACAGCTAGCTGGACAGGGGGACACAGTTAGAAAGGGCGGGAGAGGGAACGGGGCAGAGAAAGACAGACAGAAAAGGTAGCGAAAGAAAGCAAGGCAGAGGGACAGCAAACAGGGCGGGGGGGGGGAAGGGACAGGGGTCTGGACAGAGGTGGAGAAATAAGCAGCAGGGACAGAGAAAAAGAGACAGAAAGAGGGACAGGGAACATGGCAGAGAAGGAAAAATCAGGACAGCGGCAGGACGGAGATCAAAAACTGGGACGGTCCTCAGGACAGAGAGGAATACGAATACGAGCAGGGAGCGGGACAAAGGGATACAGCGAGAAACGACGGGACAGGAAGCAAGACAGCGCGACAGACAAGAACAATGACAACGAGAGAGAGAGAGCGTGCGCGTGAGAAGCACAGGGGGTTGGGAAATTTAGAAAGAGAGGTATCAGGAGCCCTGCAGAGAGAGGGAGGGTGAATAAAAAAAGGGGCAGGAAGCAGCACAAAGGGTCACAGAGAGTAAGAGATGAACAGGAAGGAGGACGGGGACAGTGAGATCCAGAATGACAAAAATAAACAGCAACGGCGAGCAAGACAAAGGGATAGAGACAGAAACAGAAAGTAGGAAGAAGAGAGATAGGAAGGCAGGGACACAGAGCGACACGTACAGGTACGGAGAGGAAAAGAACACTAGGGGAACAGGCCAGAGAAATTGGGAGGCGGGGAAAGAGGCGGATGCAGATCAGGACAAGGAGATGGAAAAGGAAAAAACAGCGACTGGCTGCAGGACAAAGACGGGGCGGGGAGAGGGAGAGGGAGCAGGACAAGAACGCAGAGAGAAAAAGAAAGGGGGGCAGTCGAAGGAAAGGGGGGGGGGGAAGAGGGAGCAGGACAAGAGAATAGACAGAAGAGGAGAGGTACAGGGAAGCAAAATAAAAATAATAAAAAACAAACAAACAAACAAAAAAGTCACAGCAGCAAGAGAAAGCGAGGGGGTCAGGAGAGGGGGAGGGAGGGAGGGACCGGGAGGCACAAGAGGAGCGACAGGGCCCCGGAGGCCCAGGACTCACCACAGCTCTCGCTCTTGGAGCTGCCAGGAGACCTTGCCAGTGCAGACGCTTCTTTCTCCTTCTCTCCTCCCTTCCTCTTCTGTAACTCCAGTCGCTTGGCTCTCCTCCACATAACGGAACACGCGAGCGTCTCGCGGCTCTTACGAGATGAGGCCTCCTAGACACGTAGCCTCGCTCGCTCGCTCACTACGTGGCCGTACCGCGCTGCTGGTCATGCATACAGACCCTGGCAGCCTGACCTGCTGCGGACTACGAGGAGGGATCCTCCCACACCCAGAGAGGCAGGCTCTCTCTTGCCTGCAGCGGGAGGCAGCTGCCAGCCAGATGGCCTTCCGTTTCTTCTTCTTTACTTTTCTGTGGCCTCTCCAGCTTCAGCAGCTCCCGTCCACAGCCAGCAAGCGCTCCGCCTGTCCCTCTGTGCTCCCGCGCCACGAGGAGAGGGAGGCCAGGCAGAGACAGCCCACGCGAGCCTGAGGCTGCTGCAGTCAACGGCATCCCCGGGGACGAACAGACAACCGCACTCACAGCGTGGCCTCTGGGAGAGGGAAAGAGGCAGCAGTGACCGTTATTACTGTAGCTCGACCCTGGCCAGAGCCCCTCCTTCCGCAGGGGCTTCCGCAGACGCCGCTCGTTCCCCGCGCCGCTGCTAACGGCACCCACGTTCAGGGAGACTCGAGAACATGGGAGGGCCAGCTTGCTGCCCTCACGACAGGGCTCGGGGGCTGCCTGCGGCTACAGCACAGGCTTCAGGGGAGGGGCTGGAGCTGGGGGCAGCCGCACGGGCCGAGCGGGGCCGGGGGAAGGCGCCGGGGGAGCTCCGGCGACTCGGGGAGGCGCCCGCTGGCCGCGCCTGGGGGGTGCCCGCCTCCGTCCCCTCTTCCCTTCTATCGGCTCTCGGGGAACTGCCTGGCGCTGCCCTGGCCCGGCTCGCCTCCGGTGGACCGGGAGCCTGCCGCGGCGGCCGCTTCGCAGCTTCCCGTCCCGCCAGCGCCCGGCGGCCAGCGGGCAGGAGGCACCCCCCCCGCCCCCGCCCCCGCCCCTGCCCCTGCCCCCGCCGGAGGGGATCGCTCGCCTCACCCGCGGTCCCGGCGCTCGCCCGCTGCCGCCCAGACCCGCGCCCTGCGCGCCACCACGCTGCACCCGGACACCGCGCATGCGCCGGAGGGGCCGGAGCCGACGAGCGAACGCCGGGCTGCCCCACGCGCAGGACGGCGCATGCGCCCGGGTCGCGCGTCCGCACGGCTGGGCGGGGAGCGGGTGCAGCGGGAAGCCCGCGGAAAACCACACGAAACCGGCAACGCTCCTGCGTCTGACCTGGTCGGACTCCGGGGGCCGCGGCGGCAGCAAGGACTACGCCGCGCCCGAGAGCCACGCTGCCGCCCGGCCGCCGAGTCCGCGAAAACTACAGCTCCCGGCATGCCCCGGGAGGCAGCCCGCCCTGCTGCCTGACCCCGAGGGGAAGCCGCTTCCGTTTCCGCCCACCCCCACGCCGGCGCAGCCGCAGTTCCCGCCGAGCCCCCAGCGCCGCTCCGGGCAGCTCCGGCGCGCTTTCGCCGCCCGGCTCCGGCACGGCGCGGCGCGGCACCCCCCCGCCCGGCTCCGGCTCCGGGCAGCGGCCGCCGCCGCCGCTCCGTGCGTCCCACACAGACCCCGCCGTCCTCCTCGGGGCTTTCCCCGGAACCCGCCGGCCGGCTGCGCAGCCCCGCCACGGGGCCCGGTGAGCACCCCCCCCGCGCGCGCACGTGGTCCCAGCCGCCCTGCGCCCCCCCCCCCCCTCGCGCGCACTTGCTCCCAGCCCCCCTGTGAGCCCCTCCCCCGTGCGCACTTCCTCCCAGCCCCCCCGCGCGCACTTGCTCCCAGCTGCCCTGTGAGCGCACTCCCCCCCCCGCGCGCACGTGGTCCCAGCCCCCCTGTGAGCCCCCCCCCCCGCGCGCACTTGCTCCCAGCCCCCCTGTGAGCCCCCCCCCCGCGCGCACTTGCTCCCAGCCCCCCTGTGAGCCCCCCCCCCGCGCGCACTTGCTCCCAGCCCCCCTGTGAGCCCTCCCCCCCGCGCGCACTTGCTCCCAGCCGCCCTGTGAGCCCACCCCCCCCCCCCCGCGCGCACGTGGTCCCAGCCCCCTGTGAGCCCCCAGGGCTCCCCCCCGGCCTCTGCACCGGCGGCCCCCACCTCCCCCGGGACACCCCCGCCTCCGACGTTCGCCGTCCGAGGGGCGCCCGGCCCCGCTCACCTTCTCCCGAGGGGCAGCCGCAGCCCGGCCACCGCTCCGCTCCGCTCCTGCCTCGGCTCCCACCGGCCCCGCCCCGGCCCCTCCCCCGGCAGCCCCCCCTTTCCAGGGAGGGGACGGCCCCAGCAGCCTCACTGCCCGCACCTGCGGCTCCTCCAGCCCCGGCCCGCAGCTGGGGGACCGAAACCCGGAACAAAACTTCTCAACACCCATGGGAAGTTAAGCAGCAGGCACTTCCTCGATTGAATGAAAGGTGGCAAGAGTCATCTCATTTGGAAGGGGTGTTAACTGGGGTCAAAATACAGATTTGAATACCCATCTTATTTTAGTTCTAAGACTTGGCGATTGCCAGGTATCATCTTTTCCATTTACCCGGGTCCACCAGCGAGGCCACAAGGGAGATTTCTTCCAGAGAGAGGAGAGAGTTATTAAGGCTGAAGTCCACGATTTGCCTTTCTCCTTCATGAAAAGGTGAGTGGATCATATATCATCACTAGTCACCCAAACAGTTAACCCTGAACTTTTCACCTGTCCTTTAATACAGTCAACTCCAAGCTAAATGTTTTCCGTTATTAAGAGGCGACCAAAGATCATGTAAAATATTATTATACTTTCTACAAACACATCCCCATCTGAGAGCTTTAGCTACTAGAGAAAGTCGTTGGAGTTTGGGGTCAGAGGAGCTGCAAGTATAAACCTTCATTCAGCTCTGTTTAGGATGTGTGATTTTTCTCTGGTTGTCTAAACCAGTCTAAATTTCCATAGACGGTCCCGACTCTGGGTGGCTCTAACAAGGATCCTGGAACTCCAGGAAATTCTAAACAGCGTTTTATATTTTAAATATGATCCCAAGTTCCTTCCTGCACTTGTCGCTACGGTTTTGGCAACTGACAGCCCCAAGGGCTGCCTGTACAAGTTTCTCCCGAAGGGCGAGTAAATTAATTCTTTTGTCCATGAGGTGGATGGTTTGGTAATGTTATAATTCACAACGCTCTAATTCCTTCTTTCAAATTTAAAAAAAATAATTGCCTTTTAAATCCATCCCATTTAATTTGCTAAAATGATTCTCATTGTTCTGCATCTTTTCTCAAGTTTTGGTTAAATTCAATGTCAGTATTCTCCACGGAACTAGATTTTCATCTGACTTTGGAATCGGAAGGCAGGCTGTTACTGAGGTTCAATTTTGTGTCTTTACAAAACTTTGAATCAGTTACAAAACTAGATTTTTGGTTTTTTAAACCAAATTACAAAAACGGTTAATATCAAGATTAACACAGCTCAAACAATAATTGTTTCATTTTGTTTATCTCATGTTTGGAACCCCTCAAAAAAAAATACATACACCCTCTAAACACACAAAAAGATTATTGCCCTCGACAATATTCCTAATAGCAACCCCAATAGTATAAACTTTACACAGCTGTTTTCCCAAATAGATAATGTGAAACTTACTTATAGATTTTCAGTTTTAAAGGGCCAGTTTCTTTAGACTTCCAATTTCTTGTTGGTGCTTTCTTTATTCTTGAATAATGAAGCCAAGGTTCTTCTCCCAGACCTTTACCGCTATAAGGGTTGTTAAAATGACTCGATACGGTCCTTTCCACTTCTCAGTGATTTTACATACATTCAATCTCCTGGTCGGAAGGGATGCGCTGCTACGTCCAATTCTAAGGGTCCAGCTGTGGAGACATACTGACAAAGTTCTTGAAAAGAATTGCTTAAAGAAATCATAACACCTTTTAAAAACCTATCTCCAAAGGCACTCAAGATACTCAGAACATAGGACTCTTGATATGGTCTTTCATAAAACATTTCATAATGACTTAAATTTTCTTTCTCTTCTGGCTATACTCTGATTCTTAATAGAGCCATGGGTAATGCTTTAACCCACGTGAGGAGTGAGGTTTCCTGACAAATTTTACTCGACTGTTGCTTAAGGGTATAGTTCATTCTCTCTCTCTCTCTCTCTCCCCCCCTCCCTCTCTTCCCCCCCCCCCCCCCCCCCCCCCCCCCGCTTGTGGTCTGTATGGGGTGTGATAGTCTCAATCTATAGATAATACTTTGCTCAGCTTGTCTCATAATCTTTGCTATAAAATGAGGGCCATTGTCAGATGACATTCTTACAGGCACCCCACATTTTGGTATTATCTCTTTGAGCAAGACTTTGACTACTTCCCTTGCTTTCTCGGTGCGACAAGGGAAAGCCTCGGGCCACCCAGTAAAGATATCAACTAAAACTAGGATAGATCCTTCTTTTCAAGGCAATTCTATAAAGTCAATTTGCTAATATTCTCCTAAAAAATTTCCTTATTTCATAATCCCAAAGATGATCTTATTACTGATTCGGGGACATTTTTATATATAAATTTCACATCCGCTTCTAATTGTTTAAACAATCTTTGTCGTATTTCACTTTCTGTTCCCCGATATACTTTGTGATGTTCAGCTCGGGCAATTTCTCTTATTATTGTGGGTGGGACTATTATTTGACCTGTCGGTGTTACAGCCTATCCTGTTTCATTTTGTTAGCCTGCAATCTAATAATTAATTCTTCATCTTTTTCGTTATAATTTGGAGTTTCTTTAGGCAATTTTATACTTTTCTCTGGAACTAGTGCTAGGATGCCTTTTTCCGCAGCCTCTTTAGCAGCTTTATCGGCCAGTCGGTTACCTGCGTTCGGACCGGTCTTACCTAACTGATGTGCTTTACAGTGCATTATCGTGACTGCTGTTGGTTTTTGAATGGTTTCTAACAATTTCAGTACTTGTTCTGCGTGCTGAATGGTGGTTCCTTGCGCGGGTAACGGTCCTCTTTCTCTCCGTATCGCTCCATGCGCACGTACTACTCCAAAAGCATACTTTGAGTCTGTCCAAAAGTGTTGACTCGCTTTCCTTGACTTAGTTCCAGAGCTCGAATGAGAGCTATCAATTCAGCCTTTTGGGCAGATATCGTCGAAGGCAAAGTTGGCAACACAATTACCTCCTCAGTAGTTATTGTCTATCTTGATAAACGTTTTCCTTCACAGATGGAACCGCTTCCGTCGGCATACAGTTCCCAATCTGTTTCTTCTAGCGGCACATCTCAGAGATCCAGTCAGCTGGAGTAAACTCTTTCGATTGTCTGCAAGCAGTCACGTTCCAGTTCTCCTCCTTTAACTTGATCGGTTGTTGAAAACGCAACAGGGTTAACGGTGGTAGTAGTGTTTAGGTAAACATCATCTTGTTCCAGCCACACCACTTGGTATTTCAGCATCCTGCTAGGGGATACCCAATGCCCCCCTCTCTGTTTTAGCACAACAGTTATCATATGGGAAACGTACAGTAATCCTTTGTCCTCTAATCCTTTGTCCTCAGGTGAACTTACGAGCTTCCTGGATCAGTAGCACAGTTGCAGCGACGGCTCTCGGACGACCAGAGCATCCCAGACTCACATTACCTAATCGCTTCGAGAAGTAGGCCACAGCTCGCCCACTTGGCCCTACGTATTGGGCCAGGATACCCAGAGCTATACCTCTTCTTTCACGAGCAAAAAGTTCAAGTGTCTTCTTTGTGAGATCTGGCAGGCCTAGGGCTGGCACCCCTCTTACAGCCTGTTTCAGTTCTTGGAAAGTAGCTTTCTCGGCATCGGTCCAATCCATCGTTTGAGGTTTTGAGCTGCTCCTATAAAGGTCGGGCCAGCAAGCCACAATTTATAATCTACAGGTGACACCACTCGACCATTCCCGGCAACGCTCGTCATTAATTTTTTTCGTCTTAGGTTCGGGGAGACGACAAATTGCCTCTTTTCTCTCAGTTCCCAATTGTCTCTGTCCTTTTAGGATTTTAAAACTCATTTAAATAAGTTTCTTCTTTCTGGGTTATTTGGGTTTTTTTCTTTTGACGCTCGATATCCACCGATTCCCCAAAAGTTCAAAAAGTTAATAGTTAGCTTTGTGCATTGTTCTTCCGTCTCAGCTACAATTAACAGATCATCCATATATTTCAGCAAGATTTCTTGATTATTTTCTTTCTTCCAAATCTCTAATTCTCGTGCCAATTGATTTCCAAAAATGGTAAGACTATTCTTAAAGCCTTGAGGCAAGACTGTCCGCGTATATTGTGTTTTTCTCCCAGTCTCAGGATTTTCCCATTCCAAAGCAAAAACCCCTTGACTACTGGGATCCAAGGGAATACGGAAAAAGGCATCTTTTCGGTCTAACACTGTGAACCATTCTTGTTTCTCCGTTAGGGTTGCTAACAAAGTATAAGGATTTGCTACTACCGGATGAATATCTTGTACTATTTGATTTATTGCTCTGAGGAGGTCTTGAACTAATCTACCATCTTTTTCATTAGCCTTTTAACAGGCAAGATCGGGGTGTTATATCTGGATTCGCATTCTATTAACAATTTGTATCTTAAAAATGTTTGTATTACCATTGCTAACCCTTTCCGACTTTCCGGTCTTAGGGGGTATTGTTTAATTCTTACCGGATTCCATCCTGGCTTTAAATCAACTCTCACAGGTTCTGCTTTTCCGATTTACCAGGAACTTCCCAGTCCAGACGATTGGAATTACAGCATTAGACTTTGACTGGTATAATCTTCTGCTTTCGGTAACCATCCTGTTAACAACAAAGCCACTGCTTTGATACGTTTAGTTTCTGGAATTGAAGTTTTAATCTCTCCATTTTTTAATTTAACTTCTGCCTCTAAGTTCTCAAATAGATCTCTCCTTAACAGGGTTTTAGGAGAATCTGGCACATACAAAAACTGCTGAGTGACCCATTGCTTTCCTAATTTCATTGTTAAAGATTTAAAGAAGGGTCTAGTTTCTCGTTCACTTGTTGCACCGACACCACCAATTTCTTCAAAACTTAACTCTCCCTCTAAGGTATTTAAAACTGAAAAGGTGACTCTAGTGTCAATTCAAATTCCATTTTCTGTTCTCCCGGTTTAGCTGTAACCAGAGGTTCTGCTGGGAGACTCCCCGTCAGATACGTTCACTTAAAAAGAACAAATCTACCTATGGCACTTTATTCCATTTACTCTCTCTCTCCTACAAAACAACAGTAATTGCAATATAGTATTGTAACTCAAAGTTCTGTTTGTTTACCATTTTTCCTGCAATTCACCCCAATGTGCCAATAAACGTCCCAACGGTGATGGTTTTGGTAACTTTTCATCAGCGGTTCCTTTTCCTGCACTCTTATTCTTAAACAATTTTGCTGATGCCTTTATACTTCTATACATTCAAATACCAACTACCAAACAAATGCAAATGACAGTTGTCCCAAATAATACACAAAGTCCAACCCAGCAATAGCTTTCGCTTGTGACTTACGGGCAGACGCCTAGGCTTCCACTGCAGACGGGTACCCTCCAAGCCCCAACCCTGCGAAGCTTTCGCCGCGCCTCACGGGCAGGCTTTCCAAACAAATTCCAAAGCAGCGGCGCCTTACCTTTTTTTCCAGGGAACGCTGCGAGGAGCTTTGCGAGTCGAGGGTGACGGTTCTCCACGAGAATACCTCGGTGCCGGCCGGAGTTCGATCGACACTCGATCTCGTCCAGTCTCACTCGCAAGGTCCCATCTGGGTCGCCAAAACCGTTCCCGAAATCCGGAATAAAACTCCTTAACACCAACCTGAAGTTAAGCAGCGGGCACTTTGTTTATCGCAGCGCTGGGGACACGGGGGATCGCTCCTCCAAAGGCGTGTCCCGCTTAGTATCAAAATCCATCAGTTTTTACAGACTTTTCCTGTCAGGTCATTGTTACCTAAGCTCCTTCCGTAAAAATGCATACTATGCTCGTTCTTAAATTTAACCTTTATAATGATCGGTCCTTTGATTATATAACCTTATCAATATTCTTATTTAAAAACAATCATTGGTCAGTTACACTTAGCTCTGCTGACTGGCATCTTCGATCCTCAAATGGAGATGGGAAGGGTAAGGGGGTTTCCAAGCAGCAAACTGGCGTCCCCGACGGTTTCCTTAGTTTCCTGAAACAGAAGGTAGGAGAACCAGTAACTTCCTGGTGAGGTTTCTAGGGTTAGCTCTTTCAAACTTTAACAATATTAAGGTTCCTAGAGTCACGCGTAACACAGCTCCTCCTAAAGTTTCTATGGCTACGTTTCAAACTTAACGATCCTATACGTTATGCTTCACAATTTTACTTCTTAATCAAACCTAACTCTTCTATGTGATTAAATTTTGATTTCTTTACCGGAATATTTGCAACAGCTGGAGCCCAGCAGGAACAGGGGGGACACGGCCCGACCCCACCAGCGCCTCACCTCCTCCTCCCCTGGGCTCCCTCACGGCCCCTCCACTCGTGCAAAGGGAGCGCAAACGCAGCCCGGAGGGCAAAGGGGACGGGCGGCCAGCGTTTATTCAGTCAGTCGCGTGCCTATCGAGTCCTGCCAGCGAGTCTGCTCTGGGGCTCGGGGCGCCCCCCGGCGCTCCCTCTGCCCCTCGGACACCTCTGATAGCCTATTTCCATACATTCTGTATGGCACGTCTAAATATTGGGATGGTTTTAATATTTTGTACCAGCTGTGGAAACTGGTTTGCTGCTAGGTGACTGCAAAAGTGAGATTTGGTAAATAATTATTAGAAATCTTACACTAACACTACGATTGAAACAATAGACAAAAGTATAGCCAAGCAATCGACTAGCAGAGGTAGGTACTCCTAAGTTTTGCAGTTCTTTGCTCTTATGACTAGATGTTCCTGTACGCTGGATGAGAACAATGCTGAAACTGACCACGTGTGATTGAACCTGCGTTAAGCTTCAAGATCAAAGAACAAGGACAAGAATAAAGACTTCGAGGACAGCCAGCAAGAACTTCAGATGGGTCGGTGGTTGCAAAAGCAGCCCTTCGTCTCAAATGGATCCTTCATTGCACGTGATCGGACGTAGGCAGTACTATGATAATCGGTTGCCGTCGTTTTTATGTATATGTATACTAATCTGATTAACATGCAATTAGTTATTCTGTATAACCTGTTTGTGCTAAAGCTGTGGCATGCACGCTAGGTGGAACTATCCCCCGTGCAGCCAGCGCTGCAATGAAGAATGCCTGCTTTCTAAAACTCCAAAACGAGTCTTAGGGAGTTTCTTCGACTGGCTTTTCAGTATCAGGGGTACAAGGGAGGAAAGGAAAAAAAAAAAAAAAAAAAAAAGGCAGCGGTGTGGGAAAGAGAGGGGACCAGGGGAAGGGGCAGGGAGGGACCAGAACGCGGAAGAGGGGAGACAGGGCCCCGAGGGCCCGGGGCTCACCACAGCTCTTGGCACTGCCAGGAGAATTTGCCAGTTGAGACGCTTCTTTCTGCTCCTCTCCCGCTCCCCTCCTCTTCTGTAACTCCGGCGGCGCGGCCGTCCTCCCCCTAGGAGAACACGCGTCTCATAGGTCTTGCGAGACGAGGCCTCCTAGGCACGGAGCCTCGCTCGCTCGCACACTACGTGGCCGTACCGCACCGTCGGTGCCGCATCCGGACCCTGCGGTGCACCTCGGCGGTCTGACCTGCTGCGGACTACGAAGAGGGATCCTTCCACACGCGGAGAGGCAGGCTCTCTCTTGCCTGCAGCGGGAGGCAGCTGCCGGCCGGCCAGCCTTCCATTTCTTCTTCTCTACCTTTCTCTGGCCTCTCCAGCTTCAGCCGCAGCAGCTCCTGCCCGCAGCCGGTAAGCGCCCCGCCTGTCCCTTTGTGCTCCCGCGCCGCGAGGAGAGGGAGGCCGGGCAGAGACAGCCCGTGCGAGCTTTCCTTGCCGGCGGCGTTTCCTTACCGGGAGGAAGCAACGAGCGCGGCGGCACCTCCCGCCGGTGCCGCATTACCGTTACCGTCGGACGGCACGTGCAGGACCGCGGCAGCCCCGCGCACTCGCAGCCTCCGAGCTGCAGTACCGAACATTGGTCGCCGGGTGGCAGCGGCGAGCGCTTGGCACAACGCGCCAGCGCGCATGCGCGGCACCCCAGCTGCAGTACCGAAGTCTGTTCAACAGGTGGCGGAAGAGAGCGCTGGCGAAACGCGCCGCCACCGCGCGTGCGCGGCTCCGCGCTGCTGTACCGCGTTTCGGTTGCTAGGCAACAGCAGGAGGGCGGCAAAAGGCGCCACCGCGCATGCGCGGCTCCCGACCGCCAGGGCCGCGTTTTGGTTGCCAGGCAACAGCAGGAGCGCCGTCAACCGCGCCGCCGCGCATGCGCGGTTGCCGAGGCGCCATGTCGCGTTTTGGTTGCCAGGCAACAGCGGCGAGCGCCGTAAAAACCGCAGCGCGCATGCGCCCTTGCCGAGCTGCCGTAACGCGTTTCGGTTGCTAGGCAACAGGAGCAGGCCGTAAACCGCGCCGCCGCGCATGCGCGATAGCCGAGGCGTCGTGTCGCGCCTCGGTTGCCAGGCAACAGGGGCCAGCGCCGTAAAAGTCGAACCACGCATGCGCGCTTGCCGAGCAGCCGTAAAGCGCCTCGGCTGCCCGGCAACAGCTGGACGACCCCCCCCCCCCCACCGACGCACTCCACCGCGCATGCGCCCCTCCCCAACGCCACTTCCCACCTTCGGTCACCGGGCAGCAGCAGCCGCATCCCCGTAACGATCCTCTTCGGAGCATCAGCTGCACGAGGGACGACTGACAGCTCAGACCAGTACAGACCAGACACAGGCGGCAACTACTTACTGGGGGCACAGGGATTACGTTGCCCTGCCCTTTCCCCACTCGCAGCCCGGGCAGTCATCTTCATCGTCTCCGTTCCAAAGAGCACCCGAGTGGCTGGAGCGTTTACAGCAGTCAAGTGCAAAGAACAGACCATTCGGGTGGTCGCTTCTGCCCCTGCCCTCCCCACCCCGTTATCTACAGAGGAGAAGCAGCACAGGGAACCTGCAAATGGGGGGGGGGGGGGAGGGGGGGGGGGGGGGTCCCTGGAGCAAGCCCCAAGGACTGCTGTATCCCCTCTGAATGTGGCATCAGGGTTGCGGGAGCGACAGCAGCCAGCCAACAGATGCTGGCGAGAGATTTAAAAAAAAAAAATAACGCCTGGTTCCGGTGACAGCCTGAAGGCAGGCCACAAGAGACCCAAAGCTGCTCTGTGCCAGAGGGGCAGCTCTGTCCAGCAGGAAACGCCGCGTCCCAGCGCACCAGATGCCAGCGGCCCACCTGCAAGCCAGCGATACCCTGGCGACCCTGGGGCTCGGTTGGGGTGGGCGCACCTTTCCTCACCTCTGAGCCATCAGAACTCTGCTCTCCCAATCCTACACGCACGCAAGGCTTCTTGTGCGGGGCTCGTCTCTTATCGAAGAGACGCTGCACGGTGTTACTTACCGCCCCGCCCTCCGGCGTGCAAAGGAATCAGCCGTGAAGCAGGGATAGCAAAGAGGCCTGTCGGGATATTAGTAGTCCTCAGCAGACGACCGTAGAGCCCTCGAGGTTCCATCTTTGCTCCCTACAGGAGCGTGGCTCCGCACTCCTTGCCGCTCCCGCCGGCAAGCGACACAATTGCCCTTTGCTGCCTGCAACAGGCAGTACCTGCACGGCCCCAGTAATGCCGCTTACAGAGCGAGAGGCGCTCGCTATAAAGCGGCAATGAAGAACAAGGACGGCCCGTCAAGATGGCAGGACGAACATAGAGAGCCTCCAGCATTAGCCAGGCAGGGCTTGCAACTCACCTCGTGTCGTGGTTTAACGCCAGCCAGCAAGAAAGCCCCACGCGACCGCTCGCTCGCTCCCCCGCCCCCAGTGGGACGGGGAGACAATCGGAAGGGCGAAAGTGAGAAAACTCGTGGCTTGAAACGAAAACAGTCTAATCATTTAAAAGAAACAACAACAACAACAACAACAACAACAACAACAACTTGTAAGGAAAAGAAGAAAAAAAAATGACAGAGAATGGGGTGCAGGCAGCATGCCAGGGGTCTGGAGCCTGACGGATGATGGGGAGCGGGGGGTGGAATGTGGAGGAGGGAAAGGAAGCGGGGGGGACGACGGGGGGGATGGGACAGGAGATAGAAGAGCAGGGGATGCGGGGGGAAACAACTCGCGTGGGTTAAAAACTCGAATGGGTGAAGGGGGCGGGCTGGAGCAGCAGGGGGCATATATGGGGGAGAAACACACGCCGGGGAGAGGGTAGGTGAGGGTACAGAGGTGCATGGGGGGACACGGGGGGGAGATGACCTACCCCAGGGAGCCCACCCAGGATGATCCACAGCAGGTAACTCACCTGGGATAACCCGCAACAGAGCATCCACACCAGATCATCCACACTGGGAGGACCCCCAGCAACGCCCCTCAAACTGCTTGTGCTTCACCCCCAGTCTTCCCCAAACTGGGGAGTTTTTTGCTTTTTCAAAATACTCAGTTTGGGGTGTGTTTCAGTGCTTTTCCACAACATAAAAAGGGGTGATCTTTCGGTTGTGGGTTTGTGCATGAAAATGGGGTGGGTTTTTTGCTTTGCAGCTGCACCAATCCAGGCGGATTTGGCTTTCCCAGGAGTCCCAAAGTCGTTTGTTTTTTCCCCGTTGCAGACCCAGAATCAGGGGGTTTGGGGTTGTCCTGGTTTCAGCTGGAATAAAGTTCATTTTCTTCCGAGTAGCTGGTACAGGGCCATTTTGGATTTAGGGTGAGAATAACGTTGACAACACCCCGATGCTGTAGTTGTTGCTAAGCAGTGTTTATACTAAGTCAGGGACCTTCCATCTCCTCATACCGCCCTGCCAGCAGAGGCTGGGGGCGCACAAGAAGAGTCGCTGAGCTAAAGCAGGATTCCAGGTAAACAGGTC
This sequence comes from Buteo buteo, assembly GCF_964188355.1. NCBI lineage: Eukaryota > Metazoa > Chordata > Aves > Accipitriformes > Accipitridae > Buteo > Buteo buteo. The sequence continues at coordinate 15,866 of NW_027439366.1, forward strand.
AGCTCGAAATACACCACCTCCTTTAAAAGTTAAGAGCGATTTGAACACTTAAAATCAGCATTTAGGCTAATCGATACCATTTTGAACACCTTCTTAGCATACAAGTAAACACTCTTGCCGGTGTTGGAAAACGTCTCCTCCCTTCCTTACAGCACCGCTGCAGGGAGATAACCCTGGGAGGCTGCGGGACGAGGTCGTACGCAATCAGAATCTACGCTTACGGATCCACCACAACAGCTACAGCCCTTGCGCTGCTGCTGCTGCTGCTTTGCATCTTGCTCGTTTGGTGAATAAAGCTGAAAGTGAAGTGGAAAACTCCAAAGAGCAAAAGGAAAAATAAAGAATAAATCTCAATCATTCACTTTACACTAAAAAGGCGTGCCCATGTTTATATACGTCCAATAAAAATACTTATACTGTAAAAGTATTTCATTTTCCTTTCCCATTACCTTAACTTGCACAGCTCTGAATACATACCATTAAATTATCTCTCTCCAAAGTACACAGTTATAATGGGACTAGGGGTTTTTGTGCGTGTTACAGAACGCGGAGGGACACCTGGCCAGCTGAGCTGCCCAAGAGAGGTGCTACTGAACTGCCAGGGAAACGCACCATTGAAAGCCAGACAGAAAGAAAGTACTTCAGAGCACTCCGTCAAAACATCAGGAAAAAAAACCCATAACATTCAGTTGCCTCTCTTTTTAAACGTTTAGAAAAATACCTAACTGCTTACATACACCTAACAAATCAAATACTACAGCTATTTGGCAGTTAGTTTAAACAATGCAAGTCAATTTGTAAAATCCCCAGGGCTGCAACACCTCAGACTACCAAAAAGGACTGGCGGGTTTCCTAATGCTTTTGGCAGTACTGAAGCAGGCAGAGCAACACGTTTTCATGTTATCTCGACTGTTACAACTGAGAAACCAAAGACCAGTGATGCCACCAACTTTAGGAAGATGGGCTGTGCTTGGGTCTTTGGAAGGAAATTGACTTTTTTTTTTTTTTTCTTTTTTTAAAAGAGAGTGAAAAGTCTCGTTACTGATGACTTCTACTGTCAAGTCGATCACCTCTGAAGATCCACTCTGATGGGAAGTTCCTAAAACAAAATCTCTTTGAGAGAGAAAGACTTCCATTTTGGAAAATCTCTTTCCAACTGAAGTCAAAATTACACACTGTAGGTTCAAGGAAAAAATACATTACTGAAGCAGTAACTCATCAAAAACACCTCAGGACTCACTGTCACTAGTTACAAGGCTGCTAATGCTTCCTGGGAAAGCCTGGAAAACACACAGATGCGACGCCCGTTTTGTCCTGTTTTGTCCACGTCTCTTCTTTGACCTTGATTGCTTTTAGTACAGATGCTAATTATCTCCGTAACGTTTTTGAGTACTACTAGAAGATATTTAAAAAAAAATCATTGACTGTAAAAGCATAAAGCTTTTATCATGAAAACAAAGGCTGTTTCTTCTGAACAGCTGAACTCTTACGAACAGTTCCTTCCCTCTTTTAGGACAAAATTATTTTCACAGTATCATTTACTAGCAAGCACACAGCAACAGAAGATTATGCTTTCAGGAAGAGAAAATAAACTGCGGGAAGTAAACTTTGTATAGGTGTAACATGCTCCGGAACAGAACTTATTTTTAGTATTTCTGTTAAAATATTTCATGTAAAAAAAAGTAGAAGGAGAGTTGGCACACTCTCAACGTTAAAGTCCGTACCGCAAGTACCTTTGGAAAAATGCAGACACACATCGTAGGCGTACCTTGTACTTGCAGGCCACTACGGAATCTTTCCATCCGTCTCGTACCGTCACGGCAGAAGAAAGGGCAACCACGGCGAAACGGTGCCAGCTGACATCCAGCTGAGAGAAGAAAAAAAAACATTAGCACAAAGCTGGGTAGGAACCCAAAGCTGCCCTTTTTTTTTGTGAACGTTTGTGAAGACAGTACGACTGAGCGGAGGAAAAAGTATTTTTGCGTCATCTACGGTACAGTTGTTGACACAGGCCACTAGAGCTTTTGCATTTTTCAGACAACCGCGCCCTTTTTTTTTTCCTTTCTTTTTTTGACTCATCGGCAACTTTACTTTCACTAGAACTCACTTTCCTAGATACACGCAGGTGACAGACATAGAGACCTACCTACATTTTCTCAAGCCTTAGTATAGCCGAGGCTTCATCACCCTATACGTCCCAAGTTGAGTATTTTTGCTAAAGAGCACAGCAACGCATCTGTCCTTGTGAACTGCCTCGTTGCAAAAAAGGAATCATTTTTTCCAGGCCGTTGCTCCAAACGGGCAAGATCTTTTAAAACCGCAGTTGTGCCACCAAACCCGCTCAGGGTCCCTCCTAGCTTTTGACCGCCCTGAGATTTAACAGGCACACGCTCCATTCCATCTTCCAACAGCAAAAATACGCTAACGCTCTCGGACCCAGAGCGCAACCCTACGGATGTCCACGCACACAGCCTGCCGTTTTGATGAGGAGCCACCCAGCATCCCTGCGAGCACAGCTGCACGCGCCAGATCGGTTTCCCCTACGCCGCGAGTTACCGGTTTCGGTGAACGTAGTTTCTGACGCTTTAAACTGAAAACCGTATCTCGACACTTCGCCACAGCAGAAACGACCCATCGCCAGAACGCGACAAAAACGCAGTAACACCAATTGCAAACCCACAGCAGCAACAGCTCCAGAAATATTTAGACCAGGAACAAGGGAGAAAAACAAAACAGCTTCATCTCACGCACAGGGGAGCGGCAGGCAGAGAAAAGGGTCGGCATTCTGAGCCCTTACAGAAAACGGGCATTCTCCTTCCGTTCCTCAGCCCGTCCGTGAAGGTCTAAATACCGCAACACTACTACGGCAACGTCGAGAGTAGGGAACAGCAGCCCTGCCACCGGACTTGCCGCTGACCCATGCTATTTACGTAGCAGGACGCGTAAGCAGAGGGACGCGTTTTGCCACACGCAGCCCTGAACTTCCTGAAAATTTACGTTTACCAAAAAAGCCATTTGGAACATATTGCCAAACAACATTCGGCAAGAAAGCTTTGATGCGTTTGACACACGCAAGTTTTTGGTCACTTGCTATTTGCTTCCTGTTGCTGCTGCTGTTCTTCCTTCAGAAATTCTACTCGTCGCCCAGTTATTCACTACTGGTTCAAGCATTTGCCTTCCTGGTATTACCAGCACATTCACAGAGGCAAGTAACTTAATTGCTCTTCTACAGTTATCCGAACGACAATTACAGCCATGAAAGAGAAGGAGAGGTCAGGCAGCAGAAGAGCTCTGCAGGCTGGCACCAGTCAATATTGCACTCTCTAAAACCAAACAACAACAAAACAAAACCGTGACCCTGTATCCTTCTTTTTTTTTTTTTTTTCCTTCTTCTTTCAGAGCTCATCCCTGCCTCAGCATTTTGTCTTGTCAGAGCACGAAGCGCAGGTGATCCGTACCCTGACGACTTCTGCGTGTGATGAATGCCTGTTCAGAAATAGTCCAGATCTGCAAGACTGGTGTCATTTCTATGGTTTTAATCATCATAACTCACATTTTATTTACTCACGCATTTGTGAGGAAACTAATTAACTTTTAGACACTGCCTCTCCTTTTTTTGGGGGGGTGGGGGGGGGTGGAAATGTGTTAGAGACTGAAAAACATTACAATTCAGAGCTCCCAACCACGAGGGAGCGGTGGAGAAATCAATGAAAGCAAAGACCAACAGCAGCAACGTCAACTGGAAGTTGGCTTTCATTCCGATCACGTACTTAAGCGACTCTCCTTGCAAGTCTATGCCTCGGTCCTAGGAATGACTAGTCCCTTTTTGGAAGGACAAACTTTTTCACTTAAAAGTCCTAGACTGAAGACTCCGCTGAACGGAATGGGGATTGTCCCACGGGACAACATGCCGTCAACACTCTTAATGGGGAAGGAAAAAAAAAAAACCCCAAATAAAAATCAAGTTTAAGTACCAGTTCCCATCACGTTTCACTCATTACATTTCTACTGGCATCTAGGTGCTCAAAAATGAACTACAGGGACACCACATATTCCTAAAAATTCAGTTATACATAAAAAAGTAAAAGGCTATTTCCAACTTGCCCATAAAAATCAGTATGAACAGAGAGAAGAGAAACACTCGACCCTGAAGAAGCTAACAGGCAGCTCTGAATTTACCAGACAGGAAATTTCATTCTTTCCCCTGAAACAAAAACACATCAAGGGACCAGTTCAGGAACAGGGCGCGATCTGTTAACAGCAATTTTTCCATCGTCTTTTCTGCACTAGCAGCAAATTTGCCTTCCCTGTGGGTTTAACGTGGAGCACCTGTAGTGCCCTCGAACTCGCAAGTGTTTCTCTCCGCCCCCCCAGCCCGATACGTGCGATTACCTGAGCAGCAAGCGGAATTAACCACGCAGGATTTTCTTCGTGCGACGCGGAAGGTGACACTGGGAGAAGAGGAGACAAAGAAATGAACCTGCTTGTCACACCCAGCCAACGGTGAAAAGGCAGGGGAGGATTCTGCCGGAAGGGCTCTGCACCCCAGGAGCTCCCGCCGGCCGGTTTCTCTCCCCTTTGCCCGGTACCGAGGGGATGACGACACCTCGCGCGCGTCCCCTCGCGGGGGGGGCTGCCCCAGGTGAGCCGGGGGACCCCCACCTCGCTTCTGCCCGCGGGAACGGACCGGGAGAGACACTCCACGCAGAGAGAGGAGCGTGGCGTGGATTGCATGCCCGAGGGAAGAGGCCGGGCTCCCCGCTGGCAGAAGGACAACTCGCCTCCCTGCTGCTCGGAGCTGCTTGCTGCGGACAGCCCTGCCTGCGCCCGGCCGCTCTTCGGCCGTGCTGGGAGCGCGGTCCGGCCGACAGACGCCCCAGCGAAAAGACGCTCCAGCTAATCGCGCCTCCTGCTCGTTACAGCTGCAGGTACTTTTGCCTCTGGCTAATGCACGCTCCAGACAGCGGACACCCCGCCTCGTTCCAGCTCCCGCTTGCTACAGTTCTGGCTCCTTGAAGCCCCAGCTCCGCACTGAAGCTCCGGCTGATTTCAGCTGCTTCTCCTTACAAGCTCCAGCTATGTGCAACGGTCTGGGCTTTCCATAAGGTTATCTATCAACTGCTGTCAACACTGGAGCGTTAGGATTAAACATCAGAGTTACACGCCAAGTAAATATCCATTAGTTTGGGCGATTAATTACTTGACGACTATTCTGAGCGGCGCAGAAAGAAGAGCTGGACTCAAAGAGGGCACGTGGGGTCTGAAAAGCACCTTTCCCCCCCGCAGACCATCACAGATGTTGAGTTCGGCCTGCTGCGTGCCGGCCTCCCGCACTTCGGCGTCCGACACAACCAGACCCCCATCTCCGGGGAGGGACCACGCACCCTGCCTGCCCCCCGCTTCCCCCCGCAGCCCCCAACACCCTCCCACCCGCCTGCAAAACCAGCCAAGCCGGCTCCCGCTTTTGGCCCCCACACCAGCTGACTCGGGGCCCATTTGGGAGCCAAAAAACCCGGCCGCTGAGCCTGTTCTCAAGGCCCAAACACGCAGGGCCGGACCTCTGTTTCTGGGCCCAAAGCTGCGCAGCTCGGTCTGTTTCCGAGCCCCCAAATCAGCCACGCGAGCCTGTTGTCAAGCCCCAGGAACGGAAAACTTGTTCTCCATTTCTGACCCTGCAGTGCCCACGGGCGACGCCGAGCGTAGCCACCCCACAGCCCTGCACCCCCGGGGCCCCACACGTAGTTTCGGGGAGTGCTCGGGACCTGCGGAGGGCCCGGCCCCACGCCTCTGCGGGGCAGCCCCAGCACAGGCAGGGCGTCGCTTCACGATTGCCGTTTCAGGCTTTATTTCCCCGCCACCAGCGGCACGGCCAGGCCCCCACCCCAAACCCCCCAGCCGAAGCACCCCCGCGGGTAGCCGGGCCAAGCCACCCGGAAAACAAGAAAACCAAAGAGGGAACAAGACAGAGACCGTGGGGAAAGGCAAGGAGAAGGACACAGAAACAGAGAGAGCGCGGGAGGGATAGGGAGCAGGACAGAGAGATGGAGCAAGAAAGGAAAAAAGGACGGGAGGCAGAACCAAGGGAAAGAGAGACAAGGATGGGGAGCAGGACAAAGGGACGGAAGAGGAAAAAAAAAATAGCAACGGGCTGCAGGACAGAGATGAAGGGATTCAATAGACACAGGGAGCATGACAGAAGGACAGAGAGGAGACAGACAAAAGGGACAAAGAGCAGGCCAGCATCGGAGGGGAAAAAACCAGCTGCGATGGGCAGTGGGAGAGAGATACGGAAAAAGAAAAAAATACTGAGGAACAGAAAAAAGAAAGAAGCGACAGCTAGCTGGACAGGGGGACACAGTTAGAAAGGGCGGGAGAGGGAACGGGGCAGAGAAAGACAGACAGAAAAGGTAGCGAAAGAAAGCAAGGCAGAGGGACAGCAAACAGGGCGGGGGGGGGGAAGGGACAGGGGTCTGGACAGAGGTGGAGAAATAAGCAGCAGGGACAGAGAAAAAGAGACAGAAAGAGGGACAGGGAACATGGCAGAGAAGGAAAAATCAGGACAGCGGCAGGACGGAGATCAAAAACTGGGACGGTCCTCAGGACAGAGAGGAATACGAATACGAGCAGGGAGCGGGACAAAGGGATACAGCGAGAAACGACGGGACAGGAAGCAAGACAGCGCGACAGACAAGAACAATGACAACGAGAGAGAGAGAGCGTGCGCGTGAGAAGCACAGGGGGTTGGGAAATTTAGAAAGAGAGGTATCAGGAGCCCTGCAGAGAGAGGGAGGGTGAATAAAAAAAGGGGCAGGAAGCAGCACAAAGGGTCACAGAGAGTAAGAGATGAACAGGAAGGAGGACGGGGACAGTGAGATCCAGAATGACAAAAATAAACAGCAACGGCGAGCAAGACAAAGGGATAGAGACAGAAACAGAAAGTAGGAAGAAGAGAGATAGGAAGGCAGGGACACAGAGCGACACGTACAGGTACGGAGAGGAAAAGAACACTAGGGGAACAGGCCAGAGAAATTGGGAGGCGGGGAAAGAGGCGGATGCAGATCAGGACAAGGAGATGGAAAAGGAAAAAACAGCGACTGGCTGCAGGACAAAGACGGGGCGGGGAGAGGGAGAGGGAGCAGGACAAGAACGCAGAGAGAAAAAGAAAGGGGAGCAGTCGAAGGAAAGGGGGGGGGGGAAGAGGGAGCAGGACAAGAGAATAGACAGAAGAGGAGAGGTACAGGGAAGCAAAATAAAAATAATAAAAAACAAACAAACAAACAAAAAAGTCACAGCAGCAAGAGAAAGCGAGGGGGTCAGGAGAGGGGGAGGGAGGGAGGGACCGGGAGGCACAAGAGGAGCGACAGGGCCCCGGAGGCCCAGGACTCACCACAGCTCTCGCTCTTGGAGCTGCCAGGAGACCTTGCCAGTGCAGACGCTTCTTTCTCCTTCTCTCCTCCCTTCCTCTTCTGTAACTCCAGTCGCTTGGCTCTCCTCCACATAACGGAACACGCGAGCGTCTCGCGGCTCTTACGAGATGAGGCCTCCTAGACACGTAGCCTCGCTCGCTCGCTCACTACGTGGCCGTACCGCGCTGCTGGTCATGCATACAGACCCTGGCAGCCTGACCTGCTGCGGACTACGAGGAGGGATCCTCCCACACCCAGAGAGGCAGGCTCTCTCTTGCCTGCAGCGGGAGGCAGCTGCCAGCCAGATGGCCTTCCGTTTCTTCTTCTTTACTTTTCTGTGGCCTCTCCAGCTTCAGCAGCTCCCGTCCACAGCCAGCAAGCGCTCCGCCTGTCCCTCTGTGCTCCCGCGCCACGAGGAGAGGGAGGCCAGGCAGAGACAGCCCACGCGAGCCTGAGGCTGCTGCAGTCAACGGCATCCCCGGGGACGAACAGACAACCGCACTCACAGCGTGGCCTCTGGGAGAGGGAAAGAGGCAGCAGTGACCGTTATTACTGTAGCTCGACCCTGGCCAGAGCCCCTCCTTCCGCAGGGGCTTCCGCAGACGCCGCTCGTTCCCCGCGCCGCTGCTAACGGCACCCACGTTCAGGGAGACTCGAGAACATGGGAGGGCCAGCTTGCTGCCCTCACGACAGGGCTCGGGGGCTGCCTGCGGCTACAGCACAGGCTTCAGGGGAGGGGCTGGAGCTGGGGGCAGCCGCACGGGCCGAGCGGGGCCGGGGGAAGGCGCCGGGGGAGCTCCGGCGACTCGGGGAGGCGCCCGCTGGCCGCGCCTGGGGGGTGCCCGCCTCCGTCCCCTCTTCCCTTCTATCGGCTCTCGGGGAACTGCCTGGCGCTGCCCTGGCCCGGCTCGCCTCCGGCGGACCGGGAGCCTGCCGCGGCGGCCGCTTCGCAGCTTCCCGTCCCGCCAGCGCCCGGCGGCCAGCGGGCAGGAGGCACCCCCCCCGCCCCCGCCCCCGCCCCTGCCCCTGCCCCCGCCGGAGGGGATCGCTCGCCTCACCCGCGGTCCCGGCGCTCGCCCGCTGCCGCCCAGACCCGCGCCCTGCGCGCCACCACGCTGCACCCGGACACCGCGCATGCGCCGGAGGGGCCGGAGCCGACGAGCGAACGCCGGGCTGCCCCACGCGCAGGACGGCGCATGCGCCCGGGTCGCGCGTCCGCACGGCTGGGCGGGGAGCGGGTGCAGCGGGAAGCCCGCGGAAAACCACACGAAACCGGCAACGCTCCTGCGTCTGACCTGGTCGGACTCCGGGGGCCGCGGCGGCAGCAAGGACTACGCCGCGCCCGAGAGCCACGCTGCCGCCCGGCCGCCGAGTCCGCGAAAACTACAGCTCCCGGCATGCCCCGGGAGGCAGCCCGCCCTGCTGCCTGACCCCGAGGGGAAGCCGCTTCCGTTTCCGCCCACCCCCACGCCGGCGCAGCCGCAGTTCCCGCCGAGCCCCCAGCGCCGCTCCGGGCAGCTCCGGCGCGCTTTCGCCGCCCGGCTCCGGCACGGCGCGGCGCGGCACCCCCCCGCCCGGCTCCGGCTCCGGGCAGCGGCCGCCGCCGCCGCTCCGTGCGTCCCACACAGACCCCGCCGTCCTCCTCGGGGCTTTCCCCGGAACCCGCCGGCCGGCTGCGCAGCCCCGCCACGGGGCCCGGTGAGCACCCCCCCCGCGCGCGCACGTGGTCCCAGCCGCCCTGCGCCCCCCCCCCCCCTCGCGCGCACTTGCTCCCAGCCCCCCTGTGAGCCCCTCCCCCGTGCGCACTTCCTCCCAGCCCCCCCGCGCGCACTTGCTCCCAGCTGCCCTGTGAGCGCACTCCCCCCCCCGCGCGCACGTGGTCCCAGCCCCCCTGTGAGCCCCCCCCCCCGCGCGCACTTGCTCCCAGCCCCCCTGTGAGCCCCCCCCCCGCGCGCACTTGCTCCCAGCCCCCCTGTGAGCCCCCCCCCCGCGCGCACTTGCTCCCAGCCCCCCTGTGAGCCCTCCCCCCCGCGCGCACTTGCTCCCAGCCGCCCTGTGAGCCCACCCCCCCCCCCCCCGCGCGCACGTGGTCCCAGCCCCCTGTGAGCCCCCAGGGCTCCCCCCCGGCCTCTGCACCGGCGGCCCCCACCTCCCCCGGGACACCCCCGCCTCCGACGTTCGCCGTCCGAGGGGCGCCCGGCCCCGCTCACCTTCTCCCGAGGGGCAGCCGCAGCCCGGCCACCGCTCCGCTCCGCTCCTGCCTCGGCTCCCACCGGCCCCGCCCCGGCCCCTCCCCCGGCAGCCCCCCCTTTCCAGGGAGGGGACGGCCCCAGCAGCCTCACTGCCCGCACCTGCGGCTCCTCCAGCCCCGGCCCGCAGCTGGGGGACCGAAACCCGGAACAAAACTTCTCAACACCCATGGGAAGTTAAGCAGCAGGCACTTCCTCGATTGAATGAAAGGTGGCAAGAGTCATCTCATTTGGAAGGGGTGTTAACTGGGGTCAAAATACAGATTTGAATACCCATCTTATTTTAGTTCTAAGACTTGGCGATTGCCAGGTATCATCTTTTCCATTTACCCGGGTCCACCAGCGAGGCCACAAGGGAGATTTCTTCCAGAGAGAGGAGAGAGTTATTAAGGCTGAAGTCCACGATTTGCCTTTCTCCTTCATGAAAAGGTGAGTGGATCATATATCATCACTAGTCACCCAAACAGTTAACCCTGAACTTTTCACCTGTCCTTTAATACAGTCAACTCCAAGCTAAATGTTTTCCGTTATTAAGAGGCGACCAAAGATCATGTAAAATATTATTATACTTTCTACAAACACATCCCCATCTGAGAGCTTTAGCTACTAGAGAAAGTCGTTGGAGTTTGGGGTCAGAGGAGCTGCAAGTATAAACCTTCATTCAGCTCTGTTTAGGATGTGTGATTTTTCTCTGGTTGTCTAAACCAGTCTAAATTTCCATAGACGGTCCCGACTCTGGGTGGCTCTAACAAGGATCCTGGAACTCCAGGAAATTCTAAACAGCGTTTTATATTTTAAATATGATCCCAAGTTCCTTCCTGCACTTGTCGCTACGGTTTTGGCAACTGACAGCCCCAAGGGCTGCCTGTACAAGTTTCTCCTGAAGGGCGAGTAAATTAATTCTTTTGTCCATGAGGTGGATGGTTTGGTAATGTTATAATTCACAACGCTCTAATTCCTTCTTTCAAATTTAAAAAAAATAATTGCCTTTTAAATCCATCCCATTTAATTTGCTAAAATGATTCTCATTGTTCTGCATCTTTTCTCAAGTTTTGGTTAAATTCAATGTCAGTATTCTCCACGGAACTAGATTTTCATCTGACTTTGGAATCGGAAGGCAGGCTGTTACTGAGGTTCAATTTTGTGTCTTTACAAAACTTTGAATCAGTTACAAAACTAGATTTTTGGTTTTTTAAACCAAATTACAAAAACGGTTAATATCAAGATTAACACAGCTCAAACAATAATTGTTTCATTTTGTTTATCTCATGTTTGGAACCCCTCAAAAAAAAATACATACACCCTCTAAACACACAAAAAGATTATTGCCCTCGACAATATTCCTAATAGCAACCCCAATAGTATAAACTTTACACAGCTGTTTTCCCAAATAGATAATGTGAAACTTACTTATAGATTTTCAGTTTTAAAGGGCCAGTTTCTTTAGACTTCCAATTTCTTGTTGGTGCTTTCTTTATTCTTGAATAATGAAGCCAAGGTTCTTCTCCCAGACCTTTACCGCTATAAGGGTTGTTAAAATGACTCGATACGGTCCTTTCCACTTCTCAGTGATTTTACATACATTCAATCTCCTGGTCGGAAGGGATGCGCTGCTACGTCCAATTCTAAGGGTCCAGCTGTGGAGACATACTGACAAAGTTCTTGAAAAGAATTGCTTAAAGAAATCATAACACCTTTTAAAAACCTATCTCCAAAGGCACTCAAGATACTCAGAACATAGGACTCTTGATATGGTCTTTCATAAAACATTTCATAATGACTTAAATTTTCTTTCTCTTCTGGCTATACTCTGATTCTTAATAGAGCCATGGGTAATGCTTTAACCCACGTGAGGAGTGAGGTTTCCTGACAAATTTTACTCGACTGTTGCTTAAGGGTATAGTTCATTCTCTCTCTCTCTCTCTCTCCCCCCCTCCCTCTCTTCCCCCCCCCCCCCCCCCCCCCCCCCCCGCTTGTGGTCTGTATGGGGTGTGATAGTCTCAATCTATAGATAATACTTTGCTCAGCTTGTCTCATAATCTTTGCTATAAAATGAGGGCCATTGTCAGATGACATTCTTACAGGCACCCCACATTTTGGTATTATCTCTTTGAGCAAGACTTTGACTACTTCCCTTGCTTTCTCGGTGCGACAAGGGAAAGCCTCGGGCCACCCAGTAAAGATATCAACTAAAACTAGGATAGATCCTTCTTTTCAAGGCAATTCTATAAAGTCAATTTGCTAATATTCTCCTAAAAAATTTCCTTATTTCATAATCCCAAAGATGATCTTATTACTGATTCGGGGACATTTTTATATATAAATTTCACATCCGCTTCTAATTGTTTAAACAATCTTTGTCGTATTTCACTTTCTGTTCCCCGATATACTTTGTGATGTTCAGCTCGGGCAATTTCTCTTATTATTGTGGGTGGGACTATTATTTGACCTGTCGGTGTTACAGCCTATCCTGTTTCATTTTGTTAGCCTGCAATCTAATAATTAATTCTTCATCTTTTTCGTTATAATTTGGAGTTTCTTTAGGCAATTTTATACTTTTCTCTGGAACTAGTGCTAGGATGCCTTTTTCCGCAGCCTCTTTAGCAGCTTTATCGGCCAGTCGGTTACCTGCGTTCGGACCGGTCTTACCTAACTGATGTGCTTTACAGTGCATTATCGTGACTGCTGTTGGTTTTTGAATGGTTTCTAACAATTTCAGTACTTGTTCTGCGTGCTGAATGGTGGTTCCTTGCGCGGGTAACGGTCCTCTTTCTCTCCGTATCGCTCCATGCGCACGTACTACTCCAAAAGCATACTTTGAGTCTGTCCAAAAGTGTTGACTCGCTTTCCTTGACTTAGTTCCAGAGCTCGAATGAGAGCTATCAATTCAGCCTTTTGGGCAGATATCGTCGAAGGCAAAGTTGGCAACACAATTACCTCCTCAGTAGTTATTGTCTATCTTGATAAACGTTTTCCTTCACAGATGGAACCGCTTCCGTCGGCATACAGTTCCCAATCTGTTTCTTCTAGCGGCACATCTCAGAGATCCAGTCAGCTGGAGTAAACTCTTTCGATTGTCTGCAAGCAGTCACGTTCCAGTTCTCCTCCTTTAACTTGATCGGTTGTTGAAAACGCAACAGGGTTAACGGTGGTAGTAGTGTTTAGGTAAACATCATCTTGTTCCAGCCACACCACTTGGTATTTCAGCATCCTGCTAGGGGATACCCAATGCCCCCCTCTCTGTTTTAGCACAACAGTTATCATATGGGAAACGTACAGTAATCCTTTGTCCTCTAATCCTTTGTCCTCAGGTGAACTTACGAGCTTCCTGGATCAGTAGCACAGTTGCAGCGACGGCTCTCGGACGACCAGAGCATCCCAGACTCACATTACCTAATCGCTTCGAGAAGTAGGCCACAGCTCGCCCACTTGGCCCTACGTATTGGGCCAGGATACCCAGAGCTATACCTCTTCTTTCACGAGCAAAAAGTTCAAGTGTCTTCTTTGTGAGATCTGGCAGGCCTAGGGCTGGCACCCCTCTTACAGCCTGTTTCAGTTCTTGGAAAGTAGCTTTCTCGGCATCGGTCCAATCCATCGTTTGAGGTTTTGAGCTGCTCCTATAAAGGTCGGGCCAGCAAGCCACAATTTATAATCTACAGGTGACACCACTCGACCATTCCCGGCAACGCTCGTCATTAATTTTTTTCGTCTTAGGTTCGGGGAGACGACAAATTGCCTCTTTTCTCTCAGTTCCCAATTGTCTCTGTCCTTTTAGGATTTTAAAACTCATTTAAATAAGTTTCTTCTTTCTGGGTTATTTGGGTTTTTTTCTTTTGACGCTCGATATCCACCGATTCCCCAAAAGTTCAAAAAGTTAATAGTTAGCTTTGTGCATTGTTCTTCCGTCTCAGCTACAATTAACAGATCATCCATATATTTCAGCAAGATTTCTTGATTATTTTCTTTCTTCCAAATCTCTAATTCTCGTGCCAATTGATTTCCAAAAATGGTAAGACTATTCTTAAAGCCTTGAGGCAAGACTGTCCGCGTATATTGTGTTTTTCTCCCAGTCTCAGGATTTTCCCATTCCAAAGCAAAAACCCCTTGACTACTGGGATCCAAGGGAATACGGAAAAAGGCATCTTTTCGGTCTAACACTGTGAACCATTCTTGTTTCTCCGTTAGGGTTGCTAACAAAGTATAAGGATTTGCTACTACCGGATGAATATCTTGTACTATTTGATTTATTGCTCTGAGGAGGTCTTGAACTAATCTACCATCTTTTTCATTAGCCTTTTAACAGGCAAGATCGGGGTGTTATATCTGGATTCGCATTCTATTAACAATTTGTATCTTAAAAATGTTTGTATTACCATTGCTAACCCTTTCCGACTTTCCGGTCTTAGGGGGTATTGTTTAATTCTTACCGGATTCCATCCTGGCTTTAAATCAACTCTCACAGGTTCTGCTTTTTGGATTTACCAGGAACTTCCCAGTCCAGACGATTGGAATTACAGCATTAGACTTTGACTGGTATAATCTTCTGCTTTCGGTAACCATCCTGTTAACAACAAAGCCACTGCTTCGATACGTTTAGTTTCTGGAATTGAAGTTTTAATCTCTCCATTTTTTAATTTAACTTCTGCCTCTAAGTTCTCAAATAGATCTCTCCTTAACAGGGTTTTAGGAGAATCTGGCACATACAAAAACTGCTGAGTGACCCATTGCTTTCCTAATTTCATTGTTAAAGATTTAAAGAAGGGTCTAGTTTCTCGTTCACTTGTTGCACCGACACCACCAATTTCTTCAAAACTTAACTCTCCCTCTAAGGTATTTAAAACTGAAAAGGTGACTCTAGTGTCAATTCAAATTCCATTTTCTGTTCTCCCGGTTTAGCTGTAACCAGAGGTTCTGCTGGGAGACTCCCCGTCAGATACGTTCACTTAAAAAGAACAAATCTACCTATGGCACTTTATTCCATTTACTCTCTCTCTCCTACAAAACAACAGTAATTGCAATATAGTATTGTAACTCAAAGTTCTGTTTGTTTACCATTTTTCCTGCAATTCACCCCAATGTGCCAATAAACGTCCCAACGGTGATGGTTTTGGTAACTTTTCATCAGCGGTTCCTTTTCCTGCACTCTTATTCTTAAACAATTTTGCTGATGCCTTTATACTTCTATACATTCAAATACCAAATACCAAACAAATGCAAATGACAGTTGTCCCAAATAATACACAAAGTCCAACCCAGCAATAGCTTTCGCTTGTGACTTACGGGCAGACGCCTAGGCTTCCACTGCAGACGGGTACCCTCCAAGCCCCAACCCTGCGAAGCTTTCGCCGCGCCTCACGGGCAGGCTTTCCAAACAAATTCCAAAGCAGCGGCGCCTTACCTTTTTTTCCAGGGAACGCTGCGAGGAGCTTTGCGAGTCGAGGGTGACGGTTCTCCACGAGAATACCTCGGTGCCGGCCGGAGTTCGATCGACACTCGATCTCGTCCAGTCTCACTCACAAGGTCCCATCTGGGTCGCCAAAACCGTTCCCGAAATCCGGAATAAAACTCCTTAACACCAACCTGAAGTTAAGCAGCGGGCACTTTGTTTATCGCAGCGCTGGGGACACGGGGGATCGCTCCTCCAAAGGCGTGTCCCGCTTAGTATCAAAATCCATCAGTTTTTACAGACTTTTCCTGTCAGGTCATTGTTACCTAAGCTCCTTCCGTAAAAATGCATACTATGCTCGTTCTTAAATTTAACCTTTATAATGATCGGTCCTTTGATTATATAACCTTATCAATATTCTTATTTAAAAACAATCATTGGTCAGTTACACTTAGCTCTGCTGACTGGCATCTTCGATCCTCAAATGGAGATGGGAAGGGTAAGGGGGTTTCCAAGCAGCAAACTGGCGTCCCCGACGGTTTCCTTAGTTTCCTGAAACAGAAGGTAGGAGAACCAGTAACTTCCTGGTGAGGTTTCTAGGGTTAGCTCTTTCAAACTTTAACAATATTAAGGTTCCTAGAGTCACGCGTAACACAGCTCCTCCTAAAGTTTCTATGGCTACGTTTCAAACTTAACGATCCTATACGTTATGCTTCACAATTTTACTTCTTAATCAAACCTAACTCTTCTATGTGATTAAATTTTGATTTCTTTACCGGAATATTTGCAACAGCTGGAGCCCAGCAGGAACAGGGGGGACACGGCCCGACCCCACCAGCGCCTCACCTCCTCCTCCCCTGGGCTCCCTCACGGCCCCTCCACTCGTGCAAAGGGAGCGCAAACGCAGCCCGGAGGGCAAAGGGGACGGGCGGCCAGCGTTTATTCAGTCAGTCGCGTGCCTATCGAGTCCTGCCAGCGAGTCTGCTCTGGGGCTCGGGGCGCCCCCCGGCGCTCCCTCTGCCCCTCGGACACCTCTGATAGCCTATTTCCATACATTCTGTATGGCACGTCTAAATATTGGGATGGTTTTAATATTTTGTACCAGCTGTGGAAACTGGTTTGCTGCTAGGTGACTGCAAAAGTGAGATTTGGTAAATAATTATTAGAAATCTTACACTAACACTACGATTGAAACAATAGACAAAAGTATAGCCAAGCAATCGACTAGCAGAGGTAGGTACTCCTAAGTTTTGCAGTTCTTTGCTCTTATGACTAGATGTTCCTGTACGCTGGATGAGAACAATGCTGAAACTGACCACGTGTGATTGAACCTGCGTTAAGCTTCAAGATCAAAGAACAAGGACAAGAATAAAGACTTCGAGGACAGCCAGCAAGAACTTCAGATGGGTCGGTGGTTGCAAAAGCAGCCCTTCGTCTCAAATGGATCCTTCATTGCACGTGATCGGACGTAGGCAGTACTATGATAATCGGTTGCCGTCGTTTTTATGTATATGTATACTAATCTGATTAACATGCAATTAGTTATTCTGTATAACCTGTTTGTGCTAAAGCTGTGGCATGCACGCTAGGTGGAACTATCCCCCGTGCAGCCAGCGCTGCAATGAAGAATGCCTGCTTTCTAAAACTCCAAAACGAGTCTTAGGGAGTTTCTTCGACCGGCTTTTCAGTATCAGGGGTACAAGGGAAGAAAGAAAAACAAACAAACAAACAAACAAAAAAGGCAGTGGTGTGGGAAAGAGAGGGGACCAGGGGAGAGGCGGGGAGGGGCAGGGAGGGACCAGAATGCGGAATAGGGAAGACAGGGCCCTAACCCCTAACCCGACACCCTAACCCCTAACACCCTAACCCTAACTCCTAAGACTAACCCTAATCCTAACCCTAACCCAACCTTAACCCTAAGCCTAACCTTAGCCCTTAAAACTAACCTAATACAAACCCTAACCCTAACTCCTAACCCTAACCTAACCCTAACTCTTACCCTAACCCTAGCACTAACCCTAACCGTAACCCTAACCCCTAACCCTAAACCCTAACCCTAAGTCGTACCCTAACCCTAATCCTAACCTTAGCCCTTAAAACTAACCTAATACAAACCCTAACCCTAACTCCTAACCCTAACTCTTACCCTAACCCTAGCCCTAACCCCTAACTGTAACCCTAACCCTAAGCCTAACCCCAGTCCTAAGTCATACCCTAACCCTAATCCTAACCCAACCTTAACCCTAAGCCTAACCTTAGCCCTTAGAACTAACCTAATACAAACCCTAAGTCCTAACCCTAACCTTAACTCTTACCCTAACTCCTAACCCTAACCTGACACCCTAACCCGATACCGTAAACCAAGACCCTAACCCGACAACCTAATCCCTAAACCGACACCATAACCTGACACCCTAATGGCTCTAACCCTAAGCCGACATCCTAACACGTAACGTGATATGCTAACATTAACCCTAACTTCTAACCCTAAATCCTAACCCGACACCCTAACACCTAACCCAACACCCTAACCCCTAAGCCTAACCCTAACACAACACCCTAACTCTAACCCGACACCCTAACCTCACAACACAACCCAACACCCTAACCTGACACCGTAATCCTAATCCTAAACCCTAACCCCTAACCATAAACTGACAACTTAATCCTAACCCTTTGACCCCTGACCTGTGAGCATGGACCCCTGACCTCCATGAAGTTTAGCCCTTGGCAGCATTACCTTTGGCCCTCTGACCTTTGGTACCTGAGCCCAGTGACCTTTGACTTAACCCCATGACCTTTGACCCCATGATATTTGACCTTGACCCTGTGACCTTTGACCCCATAACCCCTAACCCGCTACTCTGACCCTAACCACTAACGGCCCTAAGACTAACCCTAGCCCCTAACTCCTAATCCCTAACCCACATCCAGCCACCACAGGGCTCTGTCCCACCTCTCATACTGCTCTCCAGTGAGGCCCCGCCCACTTGGTGTAACCCTAATTAGGGTTCCTCTACAGTAGGGTTTCCAGTGACTAGGGTTCCAGGGGACATGGGGTAGTGCAGCCTGGGGTTCCGCAAAGCTAGGATTATGGGTGTTTAGGGTTGTGGCCAGGGAGCCCCAAGGTAGGGTTAGGGCAGTCTGGGGTTAGGGGTCCCTGGGGTCTAGAGTGCCTGCAAACGCAGGGACCCCTAACCCCCCCTAACCATAGCCCTGCAGAGCCCTAACCACAACCCTACGGATTGGGGGCCCTAAGTGGGGGTCCCCCACTGGGGTTAGGGTGGGGTTCTACGTCTAAGAGGTCCCCTTACCATAGAGCACTAGGGGGTGTAATGTGGGGGTACCCCCTCAGTAGGGTTAGGGTGGGGTTCTGGGTCCCAATGGTACCCTAACCCTACCTTGAGCTAACTAAAACTGGAGGAGTGGGGCACGTGGCAGCTATTACCCTAATTGATTACTATGGGGAGACTTCTAGCTTACTTTAATTATTGCATTGGGGGGTGTGTAGAGGTGTGCAAAGTAGGGGGTGGGGCTCAGGGAGGGAGTAGGTAGTGGGGGCAGGGCTCCTAATTAGGGGGTGGGGGTTGGGGAAGGATTACCTACTGGGGGTGGGGCTGCTAATTAGGGGGCTGGTGCTTGGGGCAGGGCCTGCTAATCCCAGGGCAGGTGCTGGGGGAGCCCACTAACACCAGGGGTGGGTGCTTGGGGGTGGACTTACCTCATTAAGTGGTAGGTAGGTGGGGAAAGTGGAGATAATCTATAAAAAAAAAATATTAAGAATATGTAAGTTTGGTGCAGCAGTAGAAATGGGCTTCCTGCCCAGGAGCAAGTGTTTCCTGTTTTGTTTTTTTTTTTTTTTTTTTTTTTTTTTTTAACTTTCTGCTCCCAGGGAGTTTACCAATTTCTACTGCTTTTTTTTTTTTTTAATGTTTGCTTTTAAACTTAAAATTACATTTAAGCGCAGCAGTAGTGCTAATTTTCAGTTAAGTTCAGATTGTGCAGTACTGCTGCGCTTAAGCGCTATAGTACTGCAAAATCTAAGGTTAAGGGCAGCAGTACTGCAAAGTTACAGTAGGAAATGGCTTCTGCCGTGGGAGTAAATTTTTACCTTCATTTTATAACTCTTTCCTCCCAGAGCCTGAACCATCTGCTACTGCTCTTTTGTTTTAAATTTAAGTGTCACAGTGGCAACGTCCAACTGTCACAGTGGCAACGTCCAACTGTCACAGTGGCAACGTCCAACTGTCACAGTGGCAACGTCCAACTGTCACAGTGGCAACGTCCAACTGTCACAGTACAGTTTTAGGATAGCAACGTTCAAGTTTCACCACACGATTTCACAAAAGCAACTGCAAAGTTTCGCTATACCAGTGTTCAAGTTTTACAATACAGTTTCACCATAGCAACTTCACATTTTTACAATACAGTTTTACAATACAGTTGTACAACAGCAAATTCAAAAATTGCAATATAAAATGACTTCCACCATAAAGGTAAATGTTTTATTTTTTTTCTTAATTACACACAGGGACAGTGCCATATCCTACTCCTTTTTATTATTGTTTCACATGGTATTTAAATACAAAGTTTACAGACCATGTTCTGAGTTCACAAACCATGTTCCAACATATCAGTCTTTTCCACATTCCTCACTGCCATTATCTCCATTGTTGCACATCCAGAAGTTTTACTGCCCGAGGTGACATTACCTCCACAAGCCCTGTTCTCAAATAGAAAAGGAGTTGCTCCACTCCTTTTCACAGACTGTCCACTTCCACACCTAGGCACAAAAACAGAAATCGAAAAATATCATTACATCACAAACTACAAAGAGCACCCAAATATTTTACAAACACACCAAGGAAAAATACAGTTACACTCACACACTTCACAACCCTGGCCTACTCCATACTAGCCCTCTAGTCCAACTCCCCCCACCCTTCACCCGCAAAATCCTCAACTATCTTCCAAAGACCATCCGCTGACTAACATAATTCCCTGCACTAATTGGCAGTGACCATGTTCCAGGGGAGCACCGTTCCCAGGCGCCTAGAAAAAAATCCCCCTGCCTGCCAAAACCCCGGCCCGAGCCTGACCCCCATCTGAACATTGGCGATGAACATCACCTCACAGCGCAGCGGGGACGGGGGGGGGGGACGGGGACAGGGGGAACAACAAAACCCACAACCCTGGCTGGGGAAAAAAAAAATCCTTCAGCTAGAGTTTTTTTTTATTCTAATTGTATTTTTTTTTTTCCAATTCTAATTCCCTGGAAACCATCTCACCTGTACAACCTGAAAGGAAAAAAAAGATTAAAAAGTCAAAACGCATAACCCTACAAGGTTACACACATTCACAACACACTACACATTGACATCGCATGCACACCGGCCCTCACTCTCAACTCATCCAACAGCCTGCCACCCTCAAGGGGCCATTGCCCTGTGCCTGCCGCACCAGGGCCCTCAAAAAACGCCCTGCCTGCCAAAACCCTGGCCCAAGCCTAACCCCGGTCTGAACATTGACCATGAACATCGCCTCACAGAGTGGCCACAACTGGGGGAAAAAAAAAAACCGCAGCTGGGGGGAAAAAAAAATCCCATGGCTGGGGATTTTTTATTCTAATTGTATTTTTTTTTTCCTAATTGCCTAACAAACATCTCTACTTCCACCCTGCAAGAGACCACTAAAAAGCTAAACCACATAACCCTACAAGGTTAGACACATTCATAACACACCACTCATTCAGATCACACGCACATGAGCCCTCACTCTCAACTAACCCATCCTGCCACCAAAGGGGGTCAAGGGGCCCTCGCCCCTTACTCGCAGCACCCGGGGCCTCAAAAATCACCCTGCCTGCAAAACCCCCAGCCGAACCTCCTTCCAAGCTCCCCACAAACTACCCTTCCATTACAGCAACACTTCAACACACACCATCTGCACCCTACACAGATTTTCAACCAGATACTTAGCTTTCATAGTGGCACTTGTCACAGTCCAACCTCCGTAGCAGCCACATCGCCTAAATGCGAGGTTCCTTCAGTTGCCTCGTGGCCTGTGATCACCTGCCAAACCAACACACAAAACTCTTGAATACACACTTCACCCCCAGCATAAAAAGAAATCCTCCACAGCTCCAAACACCTGCTTCCCACCGATTCCAAAAACAAAAACCTCAATGCCTTAACCATTTCGAGAAGCTTACCACAAAGTGTCCACATAAACACCCACGCCCAGTTACTGCCTTAATATATTCTACCTCACAATCCACTTGCAATCCACTCCCCTACTGGCATGCAATGACTCAAAAATCTTTTAACCCTCAATGCTAGCAATCTACACATATCAACATTTCACCCGTAGACTCTTATCGCTGTTCCACCTACCCCTGACTCTACAGCCCCAGGCAGAGCAGCTCCAAGCCAAATGCACCTGTGCACAGACCAACACAACACAGAACACTACCAACAAGGTGATTCAAAGAGAGAAAACTCTCAACAAGAAGAATGACCCCCAGACAGGAGGTGCCAACTGGCAAATTGACCTACAGCACCCAAAACCATGAAGCAAGGAGGCTCTACAACAGCCCCAAAGAAGAAGAGGCAAAAGTAACAGCCCGTTACAAGATGGTACTGTCAAAACCAAGATGATGGATGCGTCAGAAGCCTGTCATCAAGACCTAGGAACATCAAGGTGCAGGGAAGAACTCCCAGTCCAAGACAAAACACAGCTAGAGAGCAGAGCTGCCAAAGCAGCCCGGAAGAGCGCCGCAAAAGAGAACCAGCAGGAACCTTCCAACACCAATCCATGCTTTAGAGCTCCGAGTGCAAGAAAAGAAGCACCCGACTGGCACAGTGCCGATGAGTAAGGGCATTCGAGACCCTAGGGACGGTGCCCGAAGTGCATGCCACGCTCCTCCAGCGCAAAGACTGATCATGGCATTGAGACCCGAGGAAGGTCTAAGCACACAAGACAGACTACACAAACTACACACCACCACAGACACAGGCTGGAACTGCCCTGCCTGGCACACGCTGGTCTCGGGCTCAAGAGCAACCCGCTCCCTTCATCTGCCCAAACAGGACTGCTCCTGGACAGCCCTGTCCTCCCAGTCTAACTTTAAAACCCCTCCTGTCAATTCCCAGCTTTGTCCCTCCCTCCCAGCCTCTCCCCAGCCCGGGTCCCTCAACTTAACTTTCAGAGGGCCAAGGGTATGAATCCATCCTCCGCAAAAATCACATGGGCTAACTGGGACGATCTGGCAGTCGCCAGACTCCTCTTCATCATCTGCAGTAAAGACAAAAAAAAAAAAAGCAACAAAATCGGAAGAGGCAATAACCCATCAGCCAACACCAACTACTTTCCCAACCCCCCACTTAATCACACACACCACAGCGGTATGCTTACCTGCTTATTCCAGAGTCAGACCCTGCGGCCATCATCACTCACGGTACCTGAGACAGCAGGACACACAAAATTAGCATAGCAGTTGTGAGACTCACCAGGCCCATTCTCCTCCTCCCTAATCCACAGCTCACCTCCAATGCTCATCCAAATCCAAAGGTGGCCTGCATAGCGCCTGCAACACAAAAGATAAATGCTTAACCAAGCAACCACGTAATATTTGATATTCAACACCGACTCAGCCCACAACCAGCTCACCTTCTCAAACTCCTCATTGGCCTGCGGCATGGCTCCTCTGAGGCTGCGTGCGCCACCTGCAAAAACCAAAGCAGAATATGCATGCTGAGAGGCTGCCTGAAACCCTCAGCCTGCCCAGACCGATTCCCAACTCCCTCTCCTTTACCTTGGCCGCTAAACTACCCTGCTCTGTCATCGAGAGCTTGCCATGTCAAAGCACACGTACTACCTGCAAAAAACAAACAAGGGATGCTTCCAACTTTGCCAACAATGCAACACCTCCAAAGGAATGATTCCTTTAACCCAGTAGTCACAGCTCACCTTGCCCGAGACACCTCCAGTGTTGATGGCCCGCTTCGCTCCTTGCTTTGCACCTTCCAAATAAAAGAAAAAAAGAACCCCATCAGCTAGTCATAGAGCCACCGGCCGCATCTTCCCTCCGACTCCACTCACAGACCCACCTCCTTATGGCGCTCCGCTCCCCTCCTCCGTCGCTCTGGGGCACGCATCTTGTCTCTCCACATCTGAAAAAAACCCCATATTGAACGAGTCATCCTGGATGCAGAGCAAGAGCCTAACAACTCCAGAGATCTTGATTCCATCTAGGAATACCAGTACTCCAGCTACAACCAGCCATTTTTTCAAAAACAAAACCCAAAACCAACAAAAAAAACAGGGCCAAAATTTAAGCCCATCACGTGCAAGCCTCAACACCTTAGAGGCTCAAATCCACTTCACCACCCCTCAACAGCCTCTGCCACAAGCCTACAATCATTGCCATAAAGAAATCTCAACGTTGCCGTCCACACAGCCCACCAATGCCTGCTCGATCCCAGACGACTGTACGACCCTTGCCTAAACAATTAAGGCAAATCAACATTTCACCCATAGACTCTTACCGCTGTTCCACCTACCCCGACTCTACAGCCCCGGGCAGAGCGGCTCCAAGCCAAACACACCTGTGCACACACCAACACAAGACAGAACAGTACAGACAAGGTGATTCAGAGAGGACACTCTTGGCAAGAAGAATGACTCCCAAGCGGGAGGTGCCGTCCAGCAAGATGACCTAGAGGGTCCAAAACGCTGAGGCGAGGAGGCTGTACGGCAGACCCCCGAGGAGTCCAACGTAACAGCCTGTACCAAGATGGTACTGTCAAAACCGAGATGATGGATGCGCCAGAAGCCTGTCATCAAGACCTAGGAACATCAGGATGCGGGGAAGAACTCCCAGTCTGAGAAAACGGACGGCTAGAGAGCGGAGCTGCCAAAGAGGCCCAAAAGAACGCCACAAAATGAACCGACTGGAATCTGCCGAGACCAATCCATGCTTTAGAGCTCCAAATGCAAGAAAAGAAGCACCCGATTGGCACCGGGCCGATGAGGAAGAGCATTCGAGACCCTAGGGACGGCGCCTAAAGCGCGTGCCGTGCTCCCCCGGCACAAA
>NW_027439366.1:45000-47500 GCF_964188355.1 Buteo buteo
AACCCTAACCTCTAAAACTAACCCTAACCCTAGCCCTAACCCTAACTCCTAACCCTAAGCCTAACCTAACCCTAACCCTAACCCTAGCCGTAACCCTAACCCTAACCCTAGCCCTAACCCTAACCCTAACCCTAACCATAACCCTAACCCTAACCCCTAACCGTAACGCTAACCCTAAGCCTAACCCCTAACCCCTAACCCTAACCATAACCCTAAACCCTAACCCTAACCCTAACCCTAACCGTAGCCCTAACCCTAGCCCTAAGTCGTACCCTAACCCTAATCCTAACCCTAACCCAACCTTAACCCTAAAACTAACCTTAGCCCTTAAAACTAACCTAATAGAAACCCTAACCCTAACTCCTAACCCTAAGCCTAACCTAACCCTAACCCTAACCCTAGCCGTAACCCTAACCCTAACCCTAACCCTAGCCCTAACCCTAACCCTAACCCTAACCCTAACCTTAGCCCTAACCCTAACCCCTAACCCCTAACCGTAACGCTAACCCTAAGCCTAACCCCTAACCCCTAAACCCTAACCCTAACCATAACCCTAAACCCTAGCCCTAACCCTAACCCTAGCCCTAACCCTAGCCCTAAGTCGTACCCTAACCCTAATCCTAACCCTAACCTAACCTTAACCCTAAAACTAACCTTAGCCCTTAAAACTAACCTAATAGAAACCCTAACCCTAACTCCTAACCCTAAGCCTAACCTAACCCTAACCCTAACCCTAGCCGTAACCCTAACCCTAACCCTAACCCTAGCCCTAACCCTAACCCTAACCCTAACCCTAACCTTAGCCCTAACCCTAACCCCTAACCCCTAACCGTAACGCTAACCCTAAGCCTAACCCCTAACCCCTAACCCCTAACCCTAACCATAACCCTAAACCCTAACCCTAACCCTAACCCTAACCCTAGCCCTAACCCTAGCCCTAAGTCGTACCCTAACCCTAATCCTAACCCTAACCCAACCTTAACCCTAAAACTAACCTTAGCCCTTAAAACTAACCTAATAGAAACCCTAAACCTAACTCCTAACCCTAAGCCTAACCTAACCCTAACCCTAACCCTAGCCGTAACTCTAACCCTAACCCTAACCCTAGCCCTAACCCTAACCCTAACCCTAACCCTAACCTTAGCCCTAACCCTAACCCCTAACCCCTAACCGTAACGCTAACCCTAAGCCTAACCCCTAACCCCTAACCCCTAACCCTAACCATAACCCTAAACCCTAACCCTAACCCTAACCCTAACCCTAGCCCTAACCCTAGCCCTAAGTCGTACCCTAACCCTAATCCTAACCCTAACCCAACCTTAACCCTAAAACTAACCTTAGCCCTTAAAACTAACCTAATAGAAACCCTAACCCTAACTCCTAACCCTAAGCCTAACCTAACCCTAACCCTAACCCTAGCCGTAACCCTAACCCTAACCCTAACCCTAGCCCTAACCCTAACCCTAACCCTAACCCTAACCTTAGCCCTAACCCTAACCCCTAACCCCTAACCGTAACGCTAACCCTAAGCCTAACCCCTAACCCCTAACCCCTAACCCTAACCATAACCCTAAACCCTAACCCTAACCCTAACCCTAGCCCTAACCCTAGCCCTAAGTCGTACCCTAACCCTAATCCTAACCCTAACCCAACCTTAACCCTAAAACTAACCTTAGCCCTTAAAACTAACCTAATAGAAACCCTAACCCTAACTCCTAACCCTAAGCCTAACCTAACCCTAACCCTAACCCTAGCCGTAACCCTAACCCTAACCCTAACCCTAGCCCTAAGCCTAACCCTAACCCTAACCCTAACCTTAGCCCTAACCCTAACCCCTAACCCCTAACCGTAACGCTAACCCTAAGCCTAACCCCTAACCCCTAACCCCTAACCCTAACCATAACCCTAAAACCTAACCCTAACCCTAACCCTAACCCTAGCCCTAACCCTAGCCCTAAGTCGTACCCTAACCCTAATCCTAACCCTAACCCAACCTTAACCCTAAAACTAACCTTAGCCCTTAAAACTAACCTAATAGAAACCCTAACCCTAACTCCTAACCCTAAGCCTAACCTAACCCTAACCCTAACCCTAGCCGTAACCCTAACCCTAACCCTAACCCTAGCCCTAACCCTAACCCTAACCCTAACCCTAACCCTAACCTTAGCCCTAACCCTAACCCCTAACCCCTAACCGTAACGCTAACCCTAAGCCTAACCCCTAACCCCTAACCCCTAACCCTAACCATAACCCTAAACCCTAACCCTAACCCTAACCCTAGCCCTAAGTCGTACCCTAACCCTAATCCTAACCCTAACCCAACCTTAACCCTAAAACTAACCTTAGCCCTTAAAACTAACCTAATAGAAACCCTAACCCTAACTCCTAAACCTAAGCCTAACCTAACCCTAACCCTAACCCTAGCCGTAACACTAACCCTAACCCTAACCCTAGCCCTAACCCTAACCCTAACCCTAACCCTAACCTTAGCCCTAACCCT
>NW_027439366.1:52500-55000 GCF_964188355.1 Buteo buteo
AACCCTAACTCCTAACCCTAAGCCTAACCTAACCCTAACCCTAACCCTAGCCGTAACCCTAACCCTAACCCTAACCCTAGCCCTAACCCTAACCCTAACCCTAACCCTAACCTTAGCCCTAACCCTAACCCCTAACCCCTAACCGTAACGCTAACCCTAAGCCTAACCCCTAACCCCTAACCCCTAACCCTAACCATAACCCTAAACCCTAACCCTAACCCTAACCCTAACCCTAGCCCTAACCCTAGCCCTAAGTCGTACCCTAACCCTAATCCTAACCCTAACCCAACCTTAACCCTAAAACTAACCTTAGCCCTTAAAACTAACCTAATAGAAACCCTAACCCTAACTCCTAACCCTAAGCCTAACCTAACCCTAACCCTAACCCTAGCCGTAACCCTAACCCTAACCCTAACCCTAGCCCTAACCCTAACCCTAACCCTAACCCTAACCTTAGCCCTAACCCTAACCCCTAACCCCTAACCGTAACGCTAACCCTAAGCCTAACCCCTAACCCCTAACCCCTAACCCTAACCATAACCCTAAACCCTAACCCTAACCCTAACCCTAACCCTAGCCCTAACCCTAGCCCTAAGTCGTACCCTAACCCTAATCCTAACCCTAACCCAACCTTAACCCTAAAACTAACCTTAGCCCTTAAAACTAACCTAATAGAAACCCTAACCCTAACTCCTAACCCTAAGCCTAACCTAACCCTAACCCTAACCCTAGCCGTAACCCTAACCCTAACCCTAACCCTAGCCCTAACCCTAACCCTAACCCTAACCCTAACCTTAGCCCTAACCCTAACCCCTAACCCCTAACCGTAACGCTAACCCTAAGCCTAACCCCTAACCCCTAACCCCTAACCCTAACCATAACCCTAAACCCTAACCCTAACCCTAACCCTAGCCCTAACCCTAGCCCTAAGTCGTACCCTAACCCTAATCCTAACCCTAACCCAACCTTAACCCTAAAACTAACCTTAGCCCTTAAAACTAACCTAATAGAAACCCTAACCCTAACTCCTAACCCTAAGCCTAACCTAACCCTAACCCTAACCCTAGCCGTAACCCTAACCCTAACCCTAACCCTAGCCCTAACCCTAACCCTAACCCTAACCCTAACCTTAGCCCTAACCCTAACCCCTAACCCCTAACCGTAACGCTAACCCTAAGCCTAACCCCTAACCCCTAACCCCTAACCCTAACCATAACCCTAAACCCTAACCCTAACCCTAACCCTAACCCTAGCCCTAACCCTAGCCCTAAGTCGTACCCTAACCCTAATCCTAACCCTAACCCAACCTTAACCCTAAAACTAACCTTAGCCCTTAAAACTAACCTAATAGAAACCCTAACCCTAACTCCTAACCCTAAGCCTAACCTAACCCTAACCCTAACCCTAGCCGTAACCCTAACCCTAACCCTAACCCTAGCCCTAACCCTAACCCTAACCCTAACCCTAACCCTAACCTTAGCCCTAACCCTAACCCCTAACCCCTAACCGTAACGCTAACCCTAAGCCTAACCCCTAACCCCTAACCCCTAACCCTAACCATAACCCTAAACCCTAACCCTAACCCTAACCCTAGCCCTAAGTCGTACCCTAACCCTAATCCTAACCCTAACCCAACCTTAACCCTAAAACTAACCTTAGCCCTTAAAACTAACCTAATAGAAACCCTAACCCTAACTCCTAAACCTAAGCCTAACCTAACCCTAACCCTAACCCTAGCCGTAACACTAACCCTAACCCTAACCCTAGCCCTAACCCTAACCCTAACCCTAACCCTAACCTTAGCCCTAACCCTAACCCCTAACCGTAACGCCAACCCTAAACCTAACCCCTAACCCCTAACCCCTAACCCTAACCATAACCCTAAACCCTAACCCTAACCCTAACCCTAACCCTAGCCCTAACCCTAGCCCTAAGTCGTACCCTAACCCTAATCCTAACCCTAACCCAACCTTAACCCTAAAACTAACCTTAGCCCTTAAAACTAACCTAATAGAAACCCTAACCCTAACTCCTAACCCTAAGCCTAACCTAACCCTAACCCTAACCCTAGCCGTAACCCTAACCCTAACCCTAACCCTAGCCCTAACCCTAACCCTAACCCTAACCCTAACCTTAGCCCTAACCCTAACCCCTAACCCCTAACTGTAACGCTAACCCTAAGCCTAACCCCTAACCCCTAACCCCTAACCCTAACCATAACCCTAAACCCTAACCCTAACCCTAACCCTAACCCTAGCCCTAACCCTAGCCCTAAGTCATACCCTAACCCTAATCCTAACCCTAACCCAACCTTAACCCTAAAACTAACCTTAGCCCTTAAAACTAACCTAATAGAAACCCTAACCCTAACTCCTAACCCTAAGCCTAACCTAACCCTAACCCTAACCCTAGCCGTAACCCTAACCCTAACCCTAACCCTAGCCCTAACCCTAACCCTAACCCTAACCCTAACCTTAGCCCTAACCCTAACCCCTAACCC
>NW_027439366.1:60000-67500 GCF_964188355.1 Buteo buteo
CCCTAAACCCTAACCCTAACCCTAACCCTAACCCTAGCCCTAACCCTAGCCCTAAGTCGTACCCTAACCCTAATCCTAACCCTAACCCAACCTTAACCCTAAAACTAACCTTAGCCCTTAAAACTAACCTAATAGAAACCCTAACCCTAACTCCTAACCCTAAGCCTAACCTAACCCTAACCCTAACCCTAGCCGTAACCCTAACCCTAACCCTAACCCTAGCCCTAACCCTAACCCTAACCCTAACCCTAACCTTAGCCCTAACCCTAACCCCTAACCCCTAACCGTAACGCTAACCCTAAGCCTAAGCCCTAACCCCTAACCCCTAACCCTAACCATAACCCTAAACCCTAACCCTAACCCTAACCCTAACCCTAGCCCTAACCCTAGCCCTAAGTCGTACCCTAACCCTAATCCTAACCCTAACCCAACCTTAACCCTAAAACTAACCTTAGCCCTTAAAACTAACCTAATAGAAACCCTAACCCTAACTCCTAACCCTAAGCCTAACCTAACCCTAACCCTAACCCTAGCCGTAACCCTAACCCTAACCCTAACCCTAGCCCTAACCCTAACCCTAACCCTAACCCTAACCTTAGCCCTAACCCTAACCCCTAACCCCTAACCGTAACGCTAACCCTAAGCCTAACCCCTAACCCCTAACCCCTAACCCTAACCATAACCCTAAACCCTAACCCTAACCCTAACCCTAACCCTAGCCCTAACCCTAGCCCTAAGTCGTACCCTAACCCTAATCCTAACCCTAACCCAACCTTAACCCTAAAACTAACCTTAGCCCTTAAAACTAACCTAATAGAAACCCTAACCCTAACTCCTAACCCTAAGCCTAACCTAACCCTAACCCTAACCCTAGCCGTAACCCTAACCCTAACCCTAACCCTAGCCCTAAGCCTAACCCTAACCCTAACCCTAACCTTAGCCCTAACCCTAACCCCTAACCCCTAACCGTAACGCTAACCCTAAGCCTAACCCCTAACCCCTAACCCCTAACCCTAACCATAACCCTAAACCCTAACCCTAACCCTAACCCTAGCCCTAACCCTAGCCCTAAGTCGTACCCTAACCCTAATCCTAACCCTAACCCAACCTTAACCCTAAAACTAACCTTAGCCCTTAAAACTAACCTAATAGAAACCCTAACCCTAACTCCTAACCCTAAGCCTAACCTAACCCTAACCCTAACCCTAGCCGTAACCCTAACCCTAACCCTAACCCTAGCCCTAACCCTAACCCTAACCCTAACCCTAACCTTAGCCCTAACCCTAACCCCTAACCCCTAACCGTAACGCTAACCCTAAGCCTAACCCCTAACCCCTAACCCCTAACCCTAACCATAACCCTAAACCCTAACCCTAACCCTAGCCCTAACCCTAGCCCTAAGTCGTACCCTAACCCTAATCCTAACCCTAACCCAACCTTAACCCTAAAACTAACCTTAGCCCTTAAAACTAACCTAATAGAAAGCCTAACCCTAACTCCTAACCCTAAGCCTAACCTAACCCTAACCCTAACCCTAGCCGTAACCCTAACCCTAACCCTAACCCTAGCCCTAACCCTAACCCTAACCTTAGCCCTAACCCTAACCCCTAACCCCTAACCGTAACGCTAACCCTAAGCCTAACCCCTAACCCCTGACCCTAACCATAACCCTAAACCCTAACCCTAACCCTAACCCTAGCCCTAACCCTAGCCCTAAGTCGTACCCTAACCCTAATCCTAACCCTAACCCAACCTTAACCCTAAAACTAACCTTAGCCCTTAAAACTAACCTAATAGAAACCCTAACCCTAACTCCTAACCCTAAGCCTAACCTAACCCTAACCCTAACCCTAGCCGTAACCCTAACCCTAACCCTAACCCTAGCCCTAACCCTAACCCTAACCCTAACCCTAACCTTAGCCCTAACCCTAACCCCTAACCCCTAACCGTAACGCTAACCCTAAGCCTAACCCCTAACCCCTAACCCCTAACCCTAACCATAACCCTAAACCCTAACCCTAACCCTAACCCTAACCCTAGCCCTAACCCTAGCCCTAAGTCATACCCTAACCCTAATCCTAACCCTAACCCAACCTTAACCCTAAAACTAACCTTAGCTCTTAAAACTAACCTAATAGAAACCCTAACCCTAACTCCTAACCCTAAGCCTAACCTAACCCTAACCCTAACCCTAGCCGTAACCCTAACCCTAACCCTAACCCTAGCCCTAACCCTAACCCTAACCCTAACCTAACCTTAGCCCTAACCCTAACCCCTAACCCCTAACCGTAACGCTAACCCTAAGCCTAAGCCCTAACCCCTAACCCCTAACCCTAACCATAACCCTAAACCCTAACCCTAACCCTAACCCTAACCCTAGCCCTAACCCTAGCCCTAAGTCGTACCCTAACCCTAATCCTAACCCTAACCCAACCTTAACCCTAAAACTAACCTTAGCCCTTAAAACTAACCTAATAGAAACCCTAACCCTAACTCCTAACCCTAAGCCTAACCTAACCCTAACCCTAACCCTAGCCGTAACCCTAACCCTAACCCTAACCCTAGCCCTAACCCTAACCCTAACCCTAACCCTAACCTTAGCCCTAACCCTAACCCCTAACCCCTAACCGTAACGCTAACCCTAAGCCTAACCCCTAACCCCTAACCCCTAACCCTAACCATAACCCTAAACCCTAACCCTAACCCTAACCCTAACCCTAGCCCTAACCCTAGCCCTAAGTCGTACCCTAACCCTAATCCTAACCCTAACCCAACCTTAACCCTAAAACTAACCTTAGCCCTTAAAACTAACCTAATAGAAACCCTAACCCTAACTCCTAACCCTAAGCCTAACCTAACCCTAACCCTAACCCTAGCCGTAACCCTAACCCTAACCCTAACCCTAGCCCTAACCCTAACCCTAACCCTAACCCTAACCTTAGCCCTAACCCTAACCCCTAACCCCTAACCGTAACGCTAACCCTAAGCCTAACCCCTAACCCCTAACCCCTAACCCTAACCATAACCCTAAACCCTAACCCTAACCCTAACCCTAGCCCTAACCCTAGCCCTAAGTCGTACCCTAACCCTAATCCTAACCCTAACCCAACCTTAACCCTAAAACTAACCTTAGCCCTTAAAACTAACCTAATAGAAACCCTAACCCTAACTCCTAACCCTAAGCCTAACCTAACCCTAACCCTAACCCTAGCCGTAACCCTAACCCTAACCCTAACCCTAGCCCTAACCCTAACCCTAACCCTAACCCTAACCTTAGCCCTAACCCTAACCCCTAACCCCTAACCGTAACGCTAACCCTAAGCCTAACCCCTAACCCCTAACCCCTAACCCTAACCATAACCCTAAACCCTAACCCTAACCCTAGCCCTAACCCTAGCCCTAAGTCGTACCCTAACCCTAATCCTAACCCTAACCCAACCTTAACCCTAAAACTAACCTTAGCCCTTAAAACTAACCTAATAGAAACCCTAACCCTAACTCCTAACCCTAAGCCTAACC
Source organism: Buteo buteo (assembly GCF_964188355.1). Lineage (NCBI taxonomy): Eukaryota > Metazoa > Chordata > Aves > Accipitriformes > Accipitridae > Buteo > Buteo buteo. The sequence goes on from NW_027439366.1 coordinate 63,520, forward strand.
TAACCCTAGCCGTAACCCTAACCCTAACCCTAACCCTAGCCCTAACCCTAACCCTAACCTTAGCCCTAACCCTAACCCCTAACCGTAACGCTAACCCTAAGCCTAACCCCTAACCCCTGACCCTAACCATAACCCTAAACCCTAACCCTAACCCTAACCCTAGCCCTAACCCTAGCCCTAAGTCGTACCCTAACCCTAATCCTAACCCTAACCCAACCTTAACCCTAAAACTAACCTTAGCCCTTAAAACTAACCTAATAGAAACCCTAACCCTAACTCCTAACCCTAAGCCTAACCTAACCCTAACCCTAACCCTAGCCGTAACCCTAACCCTAACCCTAACCCTAGCCCTAACCCTAACCCTAACCCTAACCCTAACCTTAGCCCTAACCCTAACCCCTAACCCCTAACCGTAACGCTAACCCTAAGCCTAACCCCTAACCCCTAACCCCTAACCCTAACCATAACCCTAAACCCTAACCCTAACCCTAACCCTAACCCTAGCCCTAACCCTAGCCCTAAGTCATACCCTAACCCTAATCCTAACCCTAACCCAACCTTAACCCTAAAACTAACCTTAGCTCTTAAAACTAACCTAATAGAAACCCTAACCCTAACTCCTAACCCTAAGCCTAACCTAACCCTAACCCTAACCCTAGCCGTAACCCTAACCCTAACCCTAACCCTAGCCCTAACCCTAACCCTAACCCTAACCCTAACCCTAACCCCTAACCCCTAACCGTAACGCTAACCCTAAGCCTAAGCCCTAACCCCTAACCCCTAACCCTAACCATAACCCTAAACCCTAACCCTAACCCTAACCCTAACCCTAGCCCTAACCCTAGCCCTAAGTCGTACCCTAACCCTAATCCTAACCCTAACCCAACCTTAACCCTAAAACTAACCTTAGCCCTTAAAACTAACCTAATAGAAACCCTAACCCTAACTCCTAACCCTAAGCCTAACCTAACCCTAACCCTAACCCTAGCCGTAACCCTAACCCTAACCCTAACCCTAGCCCTAACCCTAACCCTAACCCTAACCCTAACCTTAGCCCTAACCCTAACCCCTAACCCCTAACCGTAACGCTAACCCTAAGCCTAACCCCTAACCCCTAACCCCTAACCCTAACCATAACCCTAAACCCTAACCCTAACCCTAACCCTAACCCTAGCCCTAACCCTAGCCCTAAGTCGTACCCTAACCCTAATCCTAACCCTAACCCAACCTTAACCCTAAAACTAACCTTAGCCCTTAAAACTAACCTAATAGAAACCCTAACCCTAACTCCTAACCCTAAGCCTAACCTAACCCTAACCCTAACCCTAGCCGTAACCCTAACCCTAACCCTAACCCTAGCCCTAACCCTAACCCTAACCCTAACCCTAACCTTAGCCCTAACCCTAACCCCTAACCCCTAACCGTAACGCTAACCCTAAGCCTAACCCCTAACCCCTAACCCCTAACCCTAACCATAACCCTAAACCCTAACCCTAACCCTAACCCTAACCCTAGCCCTAACCCTAGCCCTAAGTCGTACCCTAACCCTAATCCTAACCCTAACCCAACCTTAACCCTAAAACTAACCTTAGCCCTTAAAACTAACCTAATAGAAACCCTAACCCTAACTCCTAACCCTAAGCCTAACCTAACCCTAACCCTAACCCTAGCCGTAACCCTAACCCTAACCCTAACCCTAGCCCTAACCCTAACCCTAACCCTAACCCTAACCTTAGCCCTAACCCTAACCCCTAACCCCTAACCGTAACGCTAACCCTAAGCCTAACCCCTAACCCCTAACCCCTAACCCTAACCATAACCCTAAACCCTAACCCTAACCCTAACCCTAACCCTAGCCCTAACCCTAGCCCTAAGTCGTACCCTAACCCTAATCCTAACCCTAACCCAACCTTAACCCTAAAACTAACCTTAGCCCTTAAAACTAACCTAATAGAAACCCTAACCCTAACTCCTAACCCTAAGGCTAACCTAACCCTAACCCTAACCCTAGCCGTAACCCTAACCCTAACCCTAACCCTAGCCCTAACCCTAACCCTAACCCTAACCCTAACCTTAGCCCTAACCCTAACCCCTAACCCCTAACCGTAACGCTAACCCTAAGCCTAACCCCTAACCCCTAACCCCTAACCCTAACCATAACCCTAAACCCTAACCCTAACCCTAACCCTAACCCTAGCCCTAAACCTAGCCCTAAGTCGTACCCTAACCCTAATCCTAACCCTAACCCAACCTTAACCCTAAAACTAACCTTAGCCCTTAAAACTAACCTAATAGAAACCCTAACCCTAACTCCTAACCCTAAGCCTAACCTAACCCTAACCCTAACCCTAGCCGTAACCCTAGCCGTAACCCTAACCCTAGCCCTAACCCTAACCCTAACCCTAACCTTAGCCCTAACCCTAACCCCTAACCCCTAACCGTAACGCTAACCCTAAGCCTAACCCCTAACCCCTAACCCCTAACCCTAACCATAACCCTAAACCCTAACCCTAACCCTAACCCTAACCCTAGCCCTAACCCTAGCCCTAAGTCGTACCCTAACCCTAATCCTAACCCTAACCCAACCTTAACCCTAAAACTAACCTTAGCCCTTAAAACTAACCTAATAGAAACCCTAACCCTAACTCCTAACCCTAAGCCTAACCTAACCCTAACCCTAACCCTAGCCGTAACCCTAACCCTAACCCTAACCCTAGCCCTAACCCTAACCCTAACCCTAACCCTAACCTTAGCCCTAACCCTAACCCCTAACCCCTAACCGTAACGCTAACCCTAAGCCTAAGCCCTAACCCCTAACCCCTAACCCTAACCATAACCCTAAACCCTAACCCTAACCCTAACCCTAACCCTAACCCTAGCCCGAAGTCGTACCCTAACCCTAATCCTAACCCTAACCCAACCTTAACCCTAAAACTAACCTTAGCCCTTAAAACTAACCTAATAGAAACCCTAACCCTAACTCCTAACCCTAAGCCTAACCTAACCCTAACCCTAACCCTAGCCGTAACCCTAACCCTAACCCTAACCCTAGCCCTAACCCTAACCCTAACCCTAACCCTAACCTTAGCCCTAACCCTAACCCCTAACCCCTAACCGTAACGCTAACCCTAAGACTAACCCCTAACCCCTAACCCCTAACCCTAACCATAACCCTAAACCCTAACCCTAACCCTAACCCTAACCCTAGCCCTAACCCTAGCCCTAAGTCGTACCCTAACCCTAATCCTAACCCTAACCCAACCTTAACCCTAAAACTAACCTTAGCCCTTAAAACTAACCTAATAGAAACCCTAACCCTAACTCCTAACCCTAAGCCTAACCTAACCCTAACCCTAACCCTAGCCGTAACCCTAACCCTAACCCTAACCCTAGCCCTAACCCTAACCCTAACCCTAACCCTAACCTTAGCCCTAACCCTAACCCCTAACCCCTAACCGTAACGCTAACCCTAAGCCTAACCCCTAACCCCTAACCCCTAACCCTAACCATAACCCTAAACCCTAACCCTAACCCTAACCCTAACCCTAGCCCTAACCCTAGCCCTAAGTCGTACCCTAACCCTAATCCTAACCCTAACCCAACCTTAACCCTAAAACTAACCTTAGCCCTTAAAACTAACCTAATAGAAACCCTAACCCTAACTCCTAACCCTAAGCCTAACCTAACCCTAACCCTAACCCTAGCCGTAACCCTAACCCTAACCCTAACCCTAGCCCTAACCCTAACCCTAACCCTAACCCTAACCTTAGCCCTAACCCTAACCCCTAACCCCTAACCGTAACGCTAACCCTAAGCCTAACCCCTAACCCCTAACCCCTAACCCTAACCATAACCCTAAACCCTAACCCTAACCCTAACCCTAACCCTAGCCCTAACCCTAGCCCTAAGTCGTACCCTAACCCTAATCCTAACCCTAACCCAACCTTAACCCTAAAACTAACCTTAGCCCTTAAAACTAAC
>NW_027439366.1:75000-80000 GCF_964188355.1 Buteo buteo
AGCCGTAACCCTAACCCTAACCCTAACCCTAGCCCTAACCCTAACCCTAACCCTAACCCTAACCTTAGCCCTAACCCTAACCCCTAACCCCTAACCGTAACGCTAACCCTAAGCCTAACCCCTAACCCCTAACCCCTAACCCTAACCATAACCCTAAACCCTAACCCTAACCCTAACCCTAACCCTAGCCCTAACCCTAGCCCTAAGTCATACCCTAACCCTAATCCTAACCCTAACCCAACCTTAACCCTAAAACTAACCTTAGCCCTTAAAACTAACCTAATAGAAACCCTAACCCTAACTCCTAACCCTAAGCCTAACCTAACCCTAACCCTAACCCTAGCCGTAACCCTAACCCTAACCCTAACCCTAGCCCTAACCCTAACCCTAACCCTAACCCTAACCTTAGCCCTAACCCTAACCCCTAACCCCTAACCGTAACGCTAACCCTAAGCCTAAGCCCTAACCCCTAACCCCTAACCCTAACCATAACCCTAAACCCTAACCCTAACCCTAACCCTAACCCTAACCCTAGCCCGAAGTCGTACCCTAACCCTAATCCTAACCCTAACCCAACCTTAACCCTAAAACTAACCTTAGCCCTTAAAACTAACCTAATAGAAACCCTAACCCTAACTCCTAACCCTAAGCCTAACCTAACCCTAACCCTAACCCTAGCCGTAACCCTAACCCTAACCCTAACCCTAGCCCTAACCCTAACCCTAACCCTAACCCTAACCTTAGCCCTAACCCTAACCCCTAACCCCTAACCGTAACGCTAACCCTAAGCCTAACCCCTAAGCCCTAACCCCTAACCCTAACCATAACCCTAAACCCTAACCCTAACCCTAACCCTAACCCTAGCCCTAACCCTAGCCCTAAGTCGTACCCTAACCCTAATCCTAACCCTAACCCAACCTTAACCCTAAAACTAACCTTAGCCCTTAAAACTAACCTAATAGAAACCCTAACCCTAACTCCTAACCCTAAGCCTAACCTAACCCTAACCCTAACCCTAGCCGTAACCCTAACCCTAACCCTAACCCTAGCCCTAACCCTAACCCTAACCCTAACCCTAACCTTAGCCCTAACCCTAACCCCTAACCCCTAACCGTAACGCTAACCCTAAGCCTAACCCCTAACCCCTAACCCCTAACCCTAACCATAACCCTAAACCCTAACCCTAACCCTAACCCTAACCCTAGCCCTAACCCTAGCCCTAAGTCGTACCCTAACCCTAATCCTAACCCTAACCCAACCTTAACCCTAAAACTAACCTTAGCCCTTAAAACTAACCTAATAGAAACCCTAACCCTAACTCCTAACCCTAAGCCTAACCTAACCCTAACCCTAACCCTAGCCGTAACCCTAACCCTAACCCTAACCCTAGCCCTAACCCTAACCCTAACCCTAACCCTAACCTTAGCCCTAACCCTAACCCCTAACCCCTAACCGTAACGCTAACCCTAAGCCTAACCCCTAACCCCTAACCCCTAACCCTAACCATAACCCTAAACCCTAACCCTAACCCTAACCCTAACCCTAGCCCTAACCCTAGCCCTAAGTCGTACCCTAACCCTAATCCTAACCCTAACCCAACCTTAACCCTAAAACTAACCTTAGCCCTTAAAACTAACCTAATAGAAACCCTAACCCTAACTCCTAACCCTAAGCCTAACCTAACCCTAACCCTAACCCTAGCCGTAACCCTAACCCTAACCCTAACCCTAGCCCTAACCCTAACCCTAACCCTAACCCTAACCTTAGCCCTAACCCTAACCCCTAACCCCTAACCGTAACGCTAACCCTAAGCCTAACCCCTAACCCCTAACCCCTAACCCTAACCATAACCCTAAACCCTAACCCTAACCCTAACCCTAACCCTAGCCCTAAACCTAGCCCTAAGTCGTACCCTAACCCTAATCCTAACCCTAACCCAACCTTAACCCTAAAACTAACCTTAGCCCTTAAAACTAACCTAATAGAAACCCTAACCCTAACTCCTAAACCTAAGCCTAACCTAACCCTAACCCTAACCCTAGCCGTAACCCTAGCCGTAACCCTAACCCTAGCCCTAACCCTAACCCTAACCCTAACCTTAGCCCTAACCCTAACCCCTAACCCCTAACCGTAACGCTAACCCTAAGCCTAACCCCTAACCCCTAACCCCTAACCCTAACCATAACCCTAAACCCTAACCCTAACCCTAACCCTAACCCTAGCCCTAACCCTAGCCCTAAGTCGTACCCTAACCCTAATCCTAACCCTAACCCAACCTTAACCCTAAAACTAACCTTAGCCCTTAAAACTAACCTAATAGAAACCCTAACCCTAACTCCTAACCCTAAGCCTAACCTAACCCTAACCCTAACCCTAGCCGTAACCCTAACCCTAACCCTAACCCTAGCCCTAACCCTAACCCTAACCCTAACCCTAACCTTAGCCCTAACCCTAACCCCTAACCCCTAACCGTAACGCTAACCCTAAGCCTAACCCCTAACCCCTAACCCCTAACCCTAACCATAACCCTAAACCCTAACCCTAACCCTAACCCTAACCCTAGCCCTAACCCTAGCCCTAAGTCATACCCTAACCCTAATCCTAACCCTAACCCAACCTTAACCCTAAAACTAACCTTAGCCCTTAAAACTAACCTAATAGAAACCCTAACCCTAACTCCTAACCCTAAGCCTAACCTAACCCTAACCCTAACCCTAGCCGTAACCCTAACCCTAACCCTAACCCTAGCCCTAACCCTAACCCTAACCCTAACCCTAACCTTAGCCCTAACCCTAACCCCTAACCCCTAACCGTAACGCTAACCCTAAGCCTAACCCCTAACCCCTAACCCCTAACCCTAACCATAACCCTAAACCCTAACCCTAACCCTAACCCTAACCCTAGCCCTAACCCTAGCCCTAAGTCGTACCCTAACCCTAATCCTAACCCTAACCCAACCTTAACCCTAAAACTAACCTTAGCCCTTAAAACTAACCTAATAGAAACCCTAACCCTAACTCCTAACCCTAAGCCTAACCTAACCCTAACCCTAACCCTAGCCGTAACCCTAACCCTAACCCTAACCCTAGCCCTAACCCTAACCCTAACCCTAACCCTAACCTTAGCCCTAACCCTAACCACTAACCCCTAACCGTAACGCTAACCCTAAGCCTAACCCCTAACCCCTAACCCCTAACCCTAACCATAACCCTAAACCCTAACCCTAACCCTAACCCTAACCCTAGCCCTAACCCTAGCCCTAAGTCGTACCCTAACCCTAATCCTAACCCTAACCCAACCTTAACCCTAAAACTAACCTTAGCCCTTAAAACTAACCTAATAGAAACCCTAACCCTAACTCCTAACCCTAAGCCTAACCTAACCCTAACCCTAACCCTAGCCGTAACCCTAACCCTAACCCTAACCCTAGCCCTAACCCTAACCCTAACCCTAACCCTAACCTTAGCCCTAACCCTAACCCCTAACCCCTAACCGTAACGCTAACCCTAAGCCTAACCCCTAACCCCTAACCCCTAACCCTAACCATAACCCTAAACCCTAACCCTAACCCTAACCCTAACCCTAGCCCTAACCCTAGCCCTAAGTCGTACCCTAACCCTAATCCTAACCCTAACCCAACCTTAACCCTAAAACTAACCTTAGCCCTTAAAACTAACCTAATAGAAACCCTAACCCTAACTCCTAACCCTAAGCCTAACCTAACCCTAACCCTAACCCTAGCCGTAACCCTAACCCTAACCCTAGCCCTAACCCTAACCCTAACCCTAACCCTAACCTTAGCCCTAACCCTAACCCCTAACCCCTAACCGTAACGCTAACCCTAAGCCTAACCCCTAACCCCTAACCCCTAACCCTAACCATAACCCTAAACCCTAACCCTAACCCTAACCCTAACCCTAGCCCTAACCCTAGCCCTAAGTCGTACCCTAACCCTAATCCTAACCCTAACCCAACCTTAACCCTAAAACTAACCTTAGCCCTTAAAACTAACCTAATAGAAACCCTAACCCTAACTCCTAACCCTAAGCCTAACCTAACCCTAACCCTAACCCTAGCCGTAACCCTAACCCTAACCCTAACCCTAGCCCTAACCCTAACCCTAACCCTAACCCTAACCTTAGCCCTAACCCTAACCCCTAACCCCTAACCGTAACGCTAACCCTAAGCCTAACCCCTAACCCCTAACCCCTAACCCTAACCATAACCCTAAACCCTAACCCTAACCCTAACCCTAACCCTAGCCCTAACCCTAGCCCTAAGTCGTACCCTAACCCTAATCCTAACCCTAACCCAACCTTAACCCTAAAACTAACCTTAGCCCTTAAAACTAACCTAATAGAAACCCTAACCCTAACTCCTAACCCTAAGCCTAACCTAACCCTAACCCTAACCCTAGCCGTAACCCTAACCCTAACCCTAACCCTAGCCCTAACCCTAACCCTAACCTTAGCCCTAACCCTAACCCCTAACCCCTAACCGTAACGCTAACCCTAAGCCTAACCCCTAACCCCTAACCCCTAACCCTAACCATAACCCTAAACCCTAACCCTAACCCTAACCCTAACCCTAGCCCTAACCCTAGCCCTAAGTCGTACCCTAACCCTAATCCTAACCCTAACCCAACCTTAACCCTAAAACTAACCTTAGCCCTTAAAACTAACCTAATAGAAACCCTAACCCTAACTCCTAACCCTAAGCCTAACCTAACCCTAACCCTAACCCTAGCCGTAACCCTAACCCTAACCCTAACCCTAGCCCTAACCCTAACCCTAACCCTAACCCTAACCTTAGCCCTAACCCTAACCCCTAACCCCTAACCGTAACGCTAACCCTAAGCCTAACCCCTAACCCCTAACCCCTAACCCTAACCATAACCCTAACCCTAACCCTAACCCTAACCCTAGCCCTAACCCTAGCCCTAAGTCGTACCCTAACCCTAATCCTAACCCTAACCCAACCTTAACCCTAAAACTAACCTT
>NW_027439366.1:92500-100000 GCF_964188355.1 Buteo buteo
CCCTAACCCCTAACACTAACCATGACCCTAAACCCTAACCCTAACCCTAACCCTAGCCCTAACCCTAGCCCTAAGTCGTACCCTAACCCTAATCCTAACCCTAACCCAACGTTAACCCTACGACTAACCTTAGCCCTTAAAACTAACATAATAGAAACCCTAACTATAACTCCTAACCCTAACCTAACCCTAACCCTAGCCGTAACCCTAACCCTAACCCTAACCCTAGCCCTAACCCTAACCCTAACCTTAGCCCTAACCCTAACCCTAACCCCTCACCGTAACGCTAACCCTAAGTCTAACCCCTAAACCCTAACCCCTAACCCTAACCATAACCCTAAACCCTAACCCTAACCCTAACCCTAGCCCTAACCCTAGCCCTAAGTCGTACCCTAACCCTAATCCTAACCCTAACCCAACCTTAACCCTAAAACTAAACTTAGCCCTTAAAACTAACCTAATAGAAACCCTAACCCTAACTCCTAACCCTAAACCTAACTTAACCCTAACCCTAGCCGTAACCCTAAGCCTAACCCTAACCCTAGCCCTAACCCTAACCCTAACCTTAGCCCTAACCCTAACCCCTAACCCCTAACCGTAACGCTAATCCTAAGCCTAACCCCTAACCCCTAACCCCTAACACTAACCATGACCCTAAACCCTAACCCTAACCCTAACCCTAGCCCTAACCCTAGCCCTAAGTCGTACCCTAACCCTAATCCTAACCCTAACCCAACCTTAACCCTAAAACTAACCTTAGCCCTTAAAACTAACATAATAGAAACCCTAACTAAAACTCCTAACCCTAACCTAACCCTAACCCTAGCCGTATCCCTAACCCTATCCCTAACCCTAGCCCTAACCCTAACCCTAACCTTAGCCCTAACCCTAACCCCTAACCCCTAACAGTAACGCTAACCCTAAGCCTAACCCCTAACCCCTAACCCCTAACCCTAACCATAACCCTAAACCCTAACCCTAACCCTAACCCTAACCCTAACCCTAGCCCTAACCCTAACTCCTAATCCTAAGCCTAACCTAACCCTAACCCTAACCCTAGCCGTAACCCTAACCCTAACCCTAGCCCTAACCCTAACCCTAACCCTAACCTTAGCCCTAACCCTAACCCCTAACCGTAACGCTAACCCTAAGCCTAACCCCTAACCCCTAACCCTAACCATAACCCTAAACCCTAACCCTAACCCTAACCCTAACCGTAGCCCTAACCCTAGCCCTAAGTCGTACCCTAACCCTAATCCTAACCCTAACCCAACCTTAACCCTAAAACTAACCTTAGCCCTTAAAACTAACCTAATAGAAACCCTAACCCTAACTCCTAACCCTAAGCCTAACCTAACCCTAACCCTAACCCTAGCCGTAACCCTAACCCTAACCCTAACCCTAGCCCTAACCCTAACCCTAACCCTAACCCTAACCTTAGCCCTAACCCTAACCCCTAACCCCTAACCGTAACGCTAACCCTAAGCCTAACCCCTAACCCCTAACCCCTAACCCTAACCATAACCCTAAACCCTAGCCCTAACCCTAACCCTAGCCCTAACCCTAGCCCTAAGTCGTACCCTAACCCTAATCCTAACCCTAACCCAACCTTAACCCTAAAACTAACCTTACTCCTTAAAACTAACCTAATACAAACCCTAATCCTAACTCCTAACCCTAAACTTAACCTAACCCTAAGCCTAGCCGTAACCCTAACCCTAACCCTAACCCTAACCCTAGCCCTAACCCTAACCTTAGCCCTAACCCTAACCCTTAACCCCTAACCGTAATGCTAACCCTAAGCCTAACCCCTAACCCCTAACCCCAACCATAACCCTAAACCCTAACCCTAACCCAAACCTTAACCCTGGCTGTAACGCTAGCCCTAAGTCATACCCTAACCCTAATCCTAACCCTAACCCAACGTTAACCCTAAAACTAACCTTAGCCCTTAAAACTAACCTAATAGAAACCCTAACCCTAACTCCTAACCCTAAACCTAACCTAATCCTAACCCCAGCCGTAACCCTAACCCTAACCCTAACCCTAGCCCTAACCCTAACCCTAACCCTAACCCTAACGTTAGCCCTAACCCTAACCACTAACCCCTAACCGTAACGCTAACCCTAAGTCTAACCCCTAACCCATAACGCCTAACCCTAACCATAGACCCTACACCCTAAACCTAACCCTAACCCTAGCCCTAAGTCGTACCCTAACCCTAATCCTAACCCTAACCCAACGTTAACCCTAAGACTAACCTTAGCCCTTAAAACTAACCTAATACAAACCCTAACCCTAACTCCTAACCCTAAACCTAACCTAACCATAACCCTAACCCTAACACTAGCCTTAACCCTAACCCTAACCTTAGCCCTAACCCTAACCACTAAACCCTAACCGTAACGCTAACCCTAATTCTAACCTGTAACCCATAACGCCTAACCCTAACTATAACCCTAAACCCTAACCCTAAACCTAACCCTAACCCTAACCCCTAACCCCTAACCGTAACGCTAACCCTAAGTCTAACCCCTAACCCCTAACCCCTAACCCTAACCATAACCCTAAACCCTAACCCTAACCCTAACCCTAGCCCTAACCCTAGCCCTAAGTCATACCCTAATCCTATCCCTAACCCAACATTAACCCTAAGACTAACCTTAGCCCTTAAAACTAACCTAATACAAACCCTAAGCCTAACTCCAACCCTAACCCTAACCTAACCCTAACCCTAGCCGTAACCCTAACCCTAACCTTAGCCCTAACCCTAACCCCTAACCCCTAACCGTAACGCTAATCCTAAGCCTAACCCCTAACCCCTAACCCCTAACCCTAACCCTAAACCCTAACCCTAAACCTAACCCTAACCCTAGCCCGAAACTTAGCCCTAAGTCGTAACCTAACCCTAATCTTAACCCTAAAACTAACCTTAGCCCTTAAAACAAACCTAATAGAAACCCTAACCCTAACTCCTAACCCTCAGCCTAACCTAACTCTAACCCTAGCTGTAACCCTAACCCTAACTCTAGCCCTAACCCTAACTCTAACCTTAGCCCTAACGCTAACCCCTAACCCCTAACCATAACGCTAACCCTAAGTCTAACCCCTAACCCATAACTCTTAACCGTAACCATAAACCTAAACCCTAACCCTAACCCTACACCCTAACCAAAAACCCTAACCCTAACCCTAACCCTAACCCTAACCCTAGTCGTAACCCTAAACCTAAAGCTAACCCTAACCTTAGCCCTAACCCTAACCCCTAACCGTAACGCTAACCCTAAGCCTAACCCCTAACCCCTAACCCCTAACCCTAACCATAACCCTAAACCCTAACCCTAACCCTAACCCTAACCCTAACCTCTAACACTAACCCTAACCCTAGCCCTAACCCTAACTCCTAACCCTAACCCTAACCTAACCCTAGCCGTAACCCTAACCCTAACCCTAACCCTAGCCCTAACCCTAACCCTAACCCTAACTGTAGCCCTAACCCTAAACACTAACCCCTAACCGTAACGCTAACCCTAAGCCTAACCCCTAACCCCTAACACCTAACCCTAACCATAACCCTAAACCCTAACTCTAACCCTAGCCCTAAGCCTAGCCCTAAGTCGTACCCTAACCCTAATCCTAAACCTAACCCAACCTTAACCCTAAAACTAACCTTAGCCCTTAAAACTAACCTAATAGAAACACTAACTCCTAACCCTAAGCCTAACCCCTAACCCCAACCCCTAACTGTAACCCTATCCCTAAATCCTAAGCCTAACCCTAACCCTAACCCTAACCTTAGCCCTAACCCTAACCCCTAACCCCTAACCGTAACGCTAACCCTAAGCCTAACCCCTAACCCCTAACCCCTAACCCTAACCATAACCCTAAACCCTAACCCTAACCCTAACCCTAACCCTAGCCCTAACCCTAGCCCTAAGTCGTACCCTAACCCTAATCCTAACAATAAACCCAACCTTAACCCTAAAACTAAACTTAGCCCTTACAACTAACCTAATACAAACCCTAAACCTAACTCCTAACCATAACCCTAACCTAACCCTAACCCTAGCCGTAACCCTAATCCTAAACCTAACCCTAACCCTAGCCCTAACCCTAACCCTAACCTTAGCCCTAACCCTAACCCCTAACCCCTAACCGTAACGCTAACCCTACGTCTAACACCTAACCCATAACGCCTAACCCTAACCATAACCCTAAACCCTAACCCTAACCCTAAACCTAGCCCTATGCCTAGCCCTAAATCGTACCCTAACCCTAATCCTAACCCTAACCCAACGTTAACCCTAAGACTAACCTTAGCCCTTAAAACTAACCTAATAGAAACCCTAACCCTAACTCCTAACCCTAACCCTAACCTAACCCTAACCATAGCCGTAACCCTAACCCTAACCCTAACCCTAGCCCTAACCCTAACCCTAACCCTAACCCTAACCTTAGCCCTAACCCTAACCCCTAACCCCTAACCGTAACGCTAACCCTAACACTAAGCCCTAACCCCTAACCCCTAACCCTAACCATAACCCTAAACCCTAACCCTAAACCTAACCCTAACCCTAGCCCGAACCTTAGCCCTAAGTCGTAACCTAACCCTATTCCTAACCCTAACCCAACGTTAACCCTAAAACTAACCTTAGCACTTACAACTAACCTCATACAAACCCTAACCCTAACTCCTAACCTTAACCCTAACCTGATCCTAACCCTAGCCGTAACCCTAATCCTAACCCTAACCCTAACCCTAGCCCTAACCCTAACCCTAACTCTAGCCCTAACCCTAGCCCTAAGTCGTACCCTAACCCTAATCCTAACCCTAACCCAACCTTAACCCTAAAACTAACCTTAGCCCTTAAAACTAACCTAATAGAAACCCTAACCCTAACTTCTAACCCTAAGCCTAACCTAACCCTAACCCTAACCCTAGCCGTAAACCTAACCCTAACTCTAGCCCCAACCCTAACCCCTAACCGTAACGCTAACCCTAAGCCTAACCCCTAACCCCTAACCCCTAACCATAACCCTAAACCATAACCCTAAACCTAACCCTAACCCAAAACCCTAACCCTAACCCTAACCCTAGTCGTAACCCTAAACCTAAAGCTAACCCTAACCTTAGCCCTAACCCTAACCCCTAACCGTAACGATAACCCTAAGCCTAACCCCTAACCCCTAACCCCTAACCCTAACCATAACCCTAAACCCTAACCCTAACCCTAACCCTAACCCTAACCTCTAAAACTAACCCTAACCCTAGCCCTAACCCTAACTCCTAACCCTAAGCCTAACCTAACCCTAACCCTAACCCTAGCCGTAACCCTAACCCTAACCCTAGCCCTAACCCTAACCCTAACCCTAACCTTAGCCCTAACCCTAACCCCTAACCGTAACGCTAACCCTAAGCCTAACCCCTAACCCCTAACCCTAACCATAACCCTAAACCCTAACCCTAACCCGAACCCTAACCGTAGTCCTAACCCTAGCCCTAAGTCGTACCCTAACCCTAATCCTAACCCTAACCCAACCTTTACCCTAAAACTAACCTTAGCCCTTAAAACTAACCTAATAGAAACCCTAACCCTAACTCCTAACCCTAAGCCTAACCTAACCCTAACCCTAACCCTAGCCGTAACCCTAACCCTAACCCTAACCCTAGCCCTAACCCTAACCCTAACCCTAACCCTAACCTTAGCCCTAACCCTAACCCCTAACCGTAACGCTAACCCTAAGCCTAACCCCTAACCCCTAACCCCTAACCCTAACCATAACCCTAAACCCTAACCCTAACCCTAACCCTAACCCTAGCCCTAACCCTAGCCCTAAGTCGTACCCTAACCCTAATCCTAACCCTAACCCAACCTTAACCCTAAAACTAACCTTAGCCCTTAAAACTAACCTAATAGAAACCCTAACCCTAACTCCTAACCCTAAGCCTAACCTAACCCTAACCCTAACCCTAGCCGTAACCCTAACCCTAACCCTAACCCTAGCCCTAACCCTAACCCTAACCCTAACCCTAACCTTAGCCCTAACCCTAACCCCTAACCCCTAACCGTAACGCTAACCCTAAGCCTAACCCCTAACCCCTAACCCCTAACCCTAACCATAACCCTAAACCCTAACCCTAACCCTAACCCTAACCCTAGCCCTAACCCTAGCCCTAAGTCGTACCCTAACCCTAATCCTAACCCTAACCCAACCTTAACCCTAAAACTAACCTTAGCCCTTAAAACTAACCTAATAGAAACCCTAACCCTAACTCCTAACCCTAAGCCTAACCTAACCCTAACCCTAACCCTAGCCGTAACCCTAACCCTAACCCTAACCCTAGCCCTAACCCTAACCCTAACCCTAACCCTAACCTTAGCCCTAACCCTAACCCCTAACCCCTAACCGTAACGCTAACCCTAAGCCTAACCCCTAACCCCTAACCCCTAACCCTAACCATAACCCTAAACCCTAACCCTAACCCTAACCCTAACCCTAGCCCTAACCCTAGCCCTAAGTCGTACCCTAACCCTAATCCTAACCCTAACCCAACCTTAACCCTAAAACTAACCTTAGCCCTTAAAACTAACCTAATAGAAACCCTAACCCTAACTCCTAACCCTAAGCCTAACCTAACCCTAACCCTAACCCTAGCCGTAACCCTAACCCTAACCCTAACCCTAGCCCTAACCCTAACCCTAACCCTAACCCTAACCTTAGCCCTAACCCTAACCCCTAACCCCTAACCGTAACGCTAACCCTAAGCCTAACCCCTAACCCCTAACCCCTAACCCTAACCATAACCCTAAACCCTAACCCTAACCCTAACCCTAACCCTAGCCCTAACCCTAGCCCTAAGTCGTACCCTAACCCTAATCCTAACCCTAACCCAACCTTAACCCTAAAACTAACCTTAGCCCTTAAAACTAACCTAATAGAAACCCTAACCCTAACTCCTAACCCTAAGCCTAACCTAACCCTAACCCTAACCCTAGCCGTAACCCTAACCCTAACCCTAACCCTAGCCCTAACCCTAACCCTAACCCTAACCCTAACCTTAGCCCTAACCCTAACCCCTAACCCCTAACCGTAACGCTAACCCTAAGCCTAACCCCTAACCCCTAACCCCTAACCCTAACCATAACCCTAAACCCTAACCCTAACCCTAACCCTAACCCTAGCCCTAACCCTAGCCCTAAGTCGTACCCTAACCCTAATCCTAACCCTAACCCAACCTTAACCCTAAAACTAACCTTAGCCCTTAAAACTAACCTAATAGAAACCCTAACCCTAACTCCTAACCCTAAGCCTAACCTAACCCTAACCCTAACCCTAGCCGTAACCCTAACCCTAACCCTAACCCTAGCCCTAACCCTAACCCTAACCCTAACCCTAACCTTAGCCCTAACCCTAACCCCTAACCCCTAACCGTAACGCTAACCCTAAGCCTAACCCCTAACCCCTAACCCCTAACCCTAACCATAACCCTAAACCCTA
>NW_027439366.1:105000-125252 GCF_964188355.1 Buteo buteo
TAACCCAACCTTAACCCTAAAACTAACCTTAGCCCTTAAAACTAACCTAATAGAAACCCTAACCCTAACTCCTAACCCTAAGCCTAACCTAACCCTAACCCTAACCCTAGCCGTAACCCTAACCCTAACCCTAACCCTAGCCCTAACCCTAACCCTGACCGTAACCCTAACCCCTAACCCCTAACCGTAACGCTAACCCTAAGCCTAACCCCTAACCCCTAACCCCTAACCCTAACCATAACCCTAAACCCTAACCCTAACCCTAACCCTAACCCTAGCCCTAACCCTAGCCCTAAGTCGTACCCTAACCCTAATCCTAACCCTAACCCAACCTTAACCCTAAAACTAACCTTAGCCCTTAAAACTAACCTAATAGAAACCCTAACCCTAACTCCTAACCCTAAGCCTAACCTAACCCTAACCCTAACCCTAGCCGTAACCCTAACCATAACCCTAACCCTAGCCCTAACCCTAACCCTAACCCTAACCCTAACCTTAGCCCTAACCCTAACCCCTAACCCCTAACCGTAACGCTAACCCTAAGCCTAACCCCTAACCCCTAACCCCTAACCCTAACCATAACCCTAAACCCTAACCCTAACCCTAACCCTAACCCTAGCCCTAACCCTAGCCCTAAGTCGTACCCTAACCCTAATCCTAACCCTAACCCAACCTTAACCCTAAAACTAACCTTAGCCCTTAAAACTAACCTAATAGAAACCCTAACCCTAACTCCTAACCCTAAGCCTAACCTAACCCTAACCCTAACCCTAGCCGTAACCCTAACCCTAACCCTAACCCTAGCCCTAACCCTAACCCTAACCCTAACCCTAACCTTAGCCCTAACCCTAACCCCTAACCCCTAACCGTAACGCTAACCCTAAGCCTAACCCCTAACCCCTAACCCCTAACCCTAACCATAACCCTAAACCCTAACCCTAACCCTAACCCTAACCCTAGCCCTAACCCTAGCCCTAAGTCGTACCCTAACCCTAATCCTAACCCTAACCCTAAAACTAACCTTAGCCCTTAAAACTAACCTAATAGAAACCCTAACCCTAACTCCTAACCCTAAGCCTAACCTAACCCTAACCCTAACCCTAGCCGTAACCCTAACCCTAACCCTAACCCTAGCCCTAACCCTAACCCTAACCCTAACCGTAACCTTAGCCCTAACCCTAACCCCTAACCCCTAACCGTAACGCTAACCCTAAGCCTAACCCCTAACCCCTAACCCCTAACCCTAACCATAACCCTAAACCCTAACCCTAACCCTAACCCTAACCCTAGCCCTAACCCTAGCCCTAAGTCGTACCCTAACCCTAATCCTAACCCTAACCCAACCTTAACCCTAAAACTAACCTTAGCCCTTAAAACTAACCTAATAGAAACCCTAACCCTAACTCCTAACCCTAAGCCTAACCTAACCCTAACCCTAACCCTAGCCGTAACCCTAACCCTAACCCTAACCCTAGCCCTAACCCTAACCCTAACCCTAACCCTAACCTTAGCCCTAACCCTAACCCCTAACCCCTAACCGTAACGCTAACCCTAAGCCTAACCCCTAACCCCTAACCCTAACCATAACCCTAAACCCTAACCCTAACCCTAACCCTAGCCCTAACCCTAGCCCTAAGTCGTACCCTAACCCTAATCCTAACCCTAACCCAACCTTAACCCTAAAACTAACCTTAGCCCTTAAAACTAACCTAATAGAAACCCTAACCCTAACTCCTAACCCTAAGCCTAACCTAACCCTAACCCTAACCCTAGCCGTAACCCTAACCCTAACCCTAACCCTAGCCCTAACCCTAACCCTAACCCTAACCTTAGCCCTAACCCTAACCCCTAACCCCTAACCGTAACGCTAACCCTAAGCCTAACCCCTAACCCCTAACCCCTAACCCTAACCATAACCCTAAACCCTAACCCTAACCCTAACCCTAACCCTAGCCCTAACCCTAGCCCTAAGTCGTACCCTAACCCTAATCCTAACCCTAACCCAACCTTAACCCTAAAACTAACCTTAGCCCTTAAAACTAACCTAATAGAAACCCTAACCCTAACTCCTAACCCTAAGCCTAACCTAACCCTAACCCTAACCCTAGCCGTAACCCTAACCCTAACCCTAACCCTAGCCCTAACCCTAACCCTAACCCTAACCCTAACCTTAGCCCTAACCCTAACCCCTAACCCCTAACCGTAACGCTAACCCTAAGCCTAACCCCTAACCCCTAACCCCTAACCCTAACCATAACCCTAAACCCTAACCCTAACCCTAACCCTAACCCTAGCCCTAACCCTAAGTCGTACCCTAACCCTAATCCTAACCCTAACCCAACCTTAACCCTAAAACTAACCTTAGCCCTTAAAACTAACCTAATAGAAACCCTAACCCTAACTCCTAACCCTAAGCCTAACCTAACCCTAACCCTAACCCTAGCCGTAACCCTAACCCTAACCCTAACCCTAGCCCTAACCCTAACCCTAACCCTAACCCTAACCTTAGCCCTAACCCTAACCCCTAACCCCTAACCGTAACGCTAACCCTAAGCCTAACCCCTAACCCCTAACCCCTAACCCTAACCATAACCCTAAACCCTAACCCTAACCCTAACCCTAGCCCTAACCCTAGCCCTAAGTCGTACCCTAACCCTAATCCTAACCCTAACCCAACCTTAACCCTAAAACTAACCTTAGCCCTTAAAACTAACCTAATAGAAACCCTAACCCTAACTCCTAACCCTAAGCCTAACCTAACCCTAACCCTAACCCTAGCCGTAACCCTAACCCTAACCCTAACCCTAGCCCTAACCCTAACCCTAACCCTAACCTTAGCCCTAACCCTAACCCCTAACCCCTAACCGTAACGCTAACCCTAAGCCTAACCCCTAACCCCTAACCCCTAACCCTAACCATAACCCTAAACCCTAACCCTAACCCTAACCCTAACCCTAGCCCTAACCCTAGCCCTAAGTCGTACCCTAACCCTAATCCTAACCCTAACCCAACCTTAACCCTAAAACTAACCTTAGCCCTTAAAACTAACCTAATAGAAACCCTAACCCTAACTCCTAACCCTAAGCCTAACCTAACCCTAACCCTAACCCTAGCCGTAACCCTAACCCTAACCCTAACCCTAGCCCTAACCCTAACCCTAACCCTAACCCTAACCTTAGCCCTAACCCTAACCCCTAACCCCTAACCGTAACGCTAACCCTAAGCCTAACCCCTAACCCCTAACCCCTAACCCTAACCATAACCCTAAACCCTAACCCTAACCCTAACCCTAACCCTAGCCCTAACCCTAGCCCTAAGTCGTACCCTAACCCTAATCCTAACCCTAACCCAACCTTAACCCTAAAACTAACCTTAGCCCTTAAAACTAACCTAATAGAAACCCTAACCCTAACTCCTAACCCTAAGCCTAACCTAACCCTAACCCTAACCCTAGCCGTAACCCTAACCCTAACCCTAGCCCTAACCCTAACCCTAACCCTAACCCTAACCTTAGCCCTAACCCTAACCCCTAACCCCTAACCGTAACGCTAACCCTAAGCCTAACCCCTAACCCCTAACCCCTAACCCTAACCATAACCCTAAACCCTAACCCTAACCCTAACCCTAACCCTAGCCCTAACCCTAGCCCTAAGTCGTACCCTAACCCTAATCCTAACCCTAACCCAACCTTAACCCTAAAACTAACCTTAGCCCTTAAAACTAACCTAATAGAAACCCTAACCCTAACTCCTAACCCTAAGCCTAACCTAACCCTAACCCTAACCCTAGCCGTAACCCTAACCCTAACCCTAACCCTAGCCCTAACCCTAACCCTAACCCTAACCCTAACCTTAGCCCTAACCCTAACCCCTAACCCCTAACCGTAACGCTAACCCTAAGCCTAACCCCTAACCCCTAACCCCTAACCCTAACCATAACCCTAAACCCTAACCCTAACCCTAACCCTAACCCTAGCCCTAACCCTAGCCCTAAGTCGTACCCTAACCCTAATCCTAACCCTAACCCAACCTTAACCCTAAAACTAACCTTAGCCCTTAAAACTAACCTAATAGAAACCCTAACCCTAACTCCTAACCCTAAGCCTAACCTAACCCTAACCCTAACCCTAGCCGTAACCCTAACCCTAACCCTAACCCTAGCCCTAACCCTAACCCTAACCCTAACCCTAACCTTAGCCCTAACCCTAACCCCTAACCCCTAACCGTAACGCTAACCCTAAGCCTAACCCCTAACCCCTAACCCCTAACCCTAACCATAACCCTAAACCCTAACCCTAACCCTAACCCTAACCCTAGCCCTAACCCTAGCCCTAAGTCGTACCCTAACCCTAATCCTAACCCTAACCCAACCTTAACCCTAAAACTAACCTTAGCCCTTAAAACTAACCTAATAGAAACCCTAACCCTAACTCCTAACCCTAAGCCTAACCTAACCCTAACCCTAACCCTAGCCGTAACCCTAACCCTAACCCTAACCCTAGCCCTAACCCTAACCCTAACCCTAACCCTAACCTTAGCCCTAACCCTAACCCCTAACCCCTAACCGTAACGCTAACCCTAAGCCTAACCCCTAACCCCTAACCCCTAACCCTAACCATAACCCTAAACCCTAACCCTAACCCTAACCCTAACCCTAGCCCTAACCCTAGCCCTAAGTCGTACCCTAACCCTAATCCTAACCCTAACCCAACCTTAACCCTAAAACTAACCTTAGCCCTTAAAACTAACCTAATAGAAACCCTAACCCTAACTCCTAACCCTAAGCCTAACCTAACCCTAACCCTAACCCTAGCCGTAACCCTAACCCTAACCCTAACCCTAGCCCTAACCCTAACCCTAACCTTAGCCCTAACCCTAACCCCTAACCCCTAACCGTAACGCTAACCCTAAGCCTAACCCCTAACCCCTAACCCCTAACCCTAACCATAACCCTAAACCCTAACCCTAACCCTAACCCTAACCCTAGCCCTAACCCTAGCCCTAAGTCGTACCCTAACCCTAATCCTAACCCTAACCCAACCTTAACCCTAAAACTAACCTTAGCCCTTAAAACTAACCTAATAGAAACCCTAACCCTAACTCCTAACCCTAAGCCTAACCTAACCCTAACCCTAACCCTAGCCGTAACCCTAACCCTAACCCTAACCCTAGCCCTAACCCTAACCCTAACCCTAACCCTAACCTTAGCCCTAACCCTAACCCCTAACCCCTAACCGTAACGCTAACCCTAAGCCTAACCCCTAACCCCTAACCCCTAACCCTAACCATAACCCTAAACCCTAACCCTAACCCTAACCCTAGCCCTAACCCTAGCCCTAAGTCGTACCCTAACCCTAATCCTAACCCTAACCCAACCTTAACCCTAAAACTAACCTTAGCCCTTAAAACTAACCTAATAGAAACCCTAACCCTAACTCCTAACCCTAAGCCTAACCTAACCCTAACCCTAACCCTAGCCGTAACCCTAACCCTAACCCTAACCCTAGCCCTAACCCTAACCCTAACCCTAACCCTAACCTTAGCCCTAACCCTAACCCCTAACCCCTAACCGTAACGCTAACCCTAAGCCTAACCCCTAACCCCTAACCCCTAACCCTAACCCTAACCCTAACCCTAACCCTAGCCCTAACCCTAGCCCTAAGTCGTACCCTAACCCTAATCCTAACCCTAACCCAACCTTAACCCTAAAACTAACCTTAGCCCTTAAAACTAACCTAATAGAAACCCTAACCCTAACTCCTAACCCTAAGCCTAACCTAACCCTAACCCTAACCCTAGCCGTAACCCTAACCCTAACCCTAACCCTAGCCCTAACCCTAACCCTAACCCTAACCCTAATCCTAACCCTAACCCAACCTTAACCCTAAAACTAACCTTAGCCCTTAAAACTAACCTAATAGAAACCCTAACCCTAACTCCTAACCCTAAGCCTAACCTAACCCTAACCCTAACCCTAGCCGTAACCCTAACCCTAACCCTAACCCTAGCCCTAACCCTAACCCTAACCCTAACCCTAACCTTAGCCCTAACCCTAACCCCTAACCCCTAACCGTAACGCTAACCCTAAGCCTAAGCCCTAACCCCTAACCCCTAACCCTAACCATAACCCTAAACCCTAACCCTAACCCTAACCCTAACCCTAGCCCTAACCCTAGCCCTAAGTCGTACCCTAACCCTAATCCTAACCCTAACCCAACCTTAACCCTAAAACTAACCTTAGCCCTTAAAACTAACCTAATAGAAACCCTAACCCTAACTCCTAACCCTAAGCCTAACCTAACCCTAACCCTAACCCTAACCCTAACCCTAGCCCTAACCCTAACCCTAACCCTAACCCTAACCTTAGCCCTAACCCTAACCCCTAACCCCTAACCGTAACGCTAACCCTAAGCCTAACCCCTAACCCCTAACCCCTAACCCTAACCATAACCCTAAACCCTAACCCTAACCCTAACCCTAACCCTAGCCCTAACCCTAGCCCTAAGTCGTACCCTAACCCTAATCCTAACCCTAACCCAACCTTAACCCTAAAACTAACCTTAGCCCTTAAAACTAACCTAATAGAAACCCTAACCCTAACTCCTAACCCTAAGCCTAACCTAACCCTAACCCTAACCCTAGCCGTAACCCTAACCCTAACCCTAACCCTAGCCCTAACCCTAACCCTAACCCTAACCCTAACCTTAGCCCTAACCCTAACCCCTAACCCCTAACCGTAACGCTAACCCTAAGCCTAACCCCTAACCCCTAACCCCTAACCCTAACCATAACCCTAAACCCTAACCCTAACCCTAACCCTAACCCTAGCCCTAACCCTAGCCCTAAGTCGTACCCTAACCCTAATCCTAACCCTAACCCAACCTTAACCCTAAAACTAACCTTAGCCCTTAAAACTAACCTAATAGAAACCCTAACCCTAACTCCTAACCCTAAGCCTAACCTAACCCTAACCCTAACCCTAGCCGTAACCCTAACCCTAACCCTAACCCTAGCCCTAACCCTAACCCTAACCCTAACCCTAACCTTAGCCCTAACCCTAACCCCTAACCCCTAACCGTAACGCTAACCCTAAGCCTAACCCCTAACCCCTAACCCCTAACCCTAACCATAACCCTAAACCCTAACCCTAACCCTAACCCTAACCCTAGCCCTAACCCTAGCCCTAAGTCGTACCCTAACCCTAATCCTAACCCTAACCCAACCTTAACCCTAAAACTAACCTTAGCCCTTAAAACTAACCTAATAGAAACCCTAACCCTAACTCCTAACCCTAAGCCTAACCTAACCCTAACCCTAACCCTAGCCGTAACCCTAACCCTAACCCTAACCCTAGCCCTAACCCTAACCCTAACCTTAGCCCTAACCCTAACCCCTAACCCCTAACCGTAACGCTAACCCTAAGCCTAACCCCTAACCCCTAACCCCTAACCCTAACCATAACCCTAAACCCTAACCCTAACCCTAACCCTAACCCTAGCCCTAACCCTAGCCCTAAGTCGTACCCTAACCCTAATCCTAACCCTAACCCAACCTTAACCCTAAAACTAACCTTAGCCCTTAAAACTAACCTAATAGAAACCCTAACCCTAACTCCTAACCCTAAGCCTAACCTAACCCTAACCCTAACCCTAGCCGTAACCCTAACCCTAACCCTAACCCTAGCCCTAACCCTAACCCTAACCCTAACCCTAACCTTAGCCCTAACCCTAACCCCTAACCCCTAACCGTAACGCTAACCCTAAGCCTAACCCCTAACCCCTAACCCCTAACCCTAACCATAACCCTAAACCCTAACCCTAACCCTAACCCTAGCCCTAACCCTAGCCCTAAGTCGTACCCTAACCCTAATCCTAACCCTAACCCAACCTTAACCCTAAAACTAACCTTAGCCCTTAAAACTAACCTAATAGAAACCCTAACCCTAACTCCTAACCCTAAGCCTAACCTAACCCTAACCCTAACCCTAGCCGTAACCCTAACCCTAACCCTAACCCTAGCCCTAACCCTAACCCTAACCCTAACCCTAACCTTAGCCCTAACCCTAACCCCTAACCCCTAACCGTAACGCTAACCCTAAGCCTAACCCCTAACCCCTAACCCCTAACCCTAACCCTAACCCTAACCCTAACCCTAGCCCTAACCCTAGCCCTAAGTCGTACCCTAACCCTAATCCTAACCCTAACCCAACCTTAACCCTAAAACTAACCTTAGCCCTTAAAACTAACCTAATAGAAACCCTAACCCTAACTCCTAACCCTAAGCCTAACCTAACCCTAACCCTAACCCTAGCCGTAACCCTAACCCTAACCCTAACCCTAGCCCTAACCCTAACCCTAACCCTAACCCTAATCCTAACCCTAACCCAACCTTAACCCTAAAACTAACCTTAGCCCTTAAAACTAACCTAATAGAAACCCTAACCCTAACTCCTAACCCTAAGCCTAACCTAACCCTAACCCTAACCCTAGCCGTAACCCTAACCCTAACCCTAACCCTAGCCCTAACCCTAACCCTAACCCTAACCCTAACCTTAGCCCTAACCCTAACCCCTAACCCCTAACCGTAACGCTAACCCTAAGCCTAAGCCCTAACCCCTAACCCCTAACCCTAACCATAACCCTAAACCCTAACCCTAACCCTAACCCTAACCCTAGCCCTAACCCTAGCCCTAAGTCGTACCCTAACCCTAATCCTAACCCTAACCCAACCTTAACCCTAAAACTAACCTTAGCCCTTAAAACTAACCTAATAGAAACCCTAACCCTAACTCCTAACCCTAAGCCTAACCTAACCCTAAACCTAACCCTAACCCTAACCCTAGCCCTAACCCTAACCCTAACCCTAACCCTAACCCTAACCTTAGCCCTAACCCTAACCCCTAACCCCTAACCGTAACGCTAACCCTAAGCCTAACCCCTAACCCCTAACCCCTAACCCTAACCATAACCCTAAACCCTAACCCTAACCCTAACCCTAACCCTAGCCCTAACCCTAGCCCTAAGTCGTACCCTAACCCTAATCCTAACCCTAACCCAACCTTAACCCTAAAACTAACCTTAGCCCTTAAAACTAACCTAATAGAAACCCTAACCCTAACTCCTAACCCTAAGCCTAACCTAACCCTAACCCTAACCCTAGCCGTAACCCTAACCCTAACCCTAACCCTAGCCCTAAGTCGAACCCTAACCTTAGCCCTAACCCTAACCACTAACCCCTAACCGTAACGCTAACCCTAAGCCTAACCCCTAACCCCTAACCCCTAACCCTAACCATAACCCTAAACCCTAACCCTAACCCTAACCCTAACCCTAGCCCTAACCCTAGCCCTAAGTCGTACCCTAACCCTAATCCTAACCCTAACCCAACCTTAACCCTAAAACTAACCTTAGCCCTTAAAACTAACCTAATAGAAACCCTAACCCTAACTCCTAACCCTAAGCCTAACCTAACCCTAACCCTAACCCTAGCCGTAACCCTAACCCTAACCCTAACCCTAGCCCTAACCCTAACCCTAACCCTAACCCTAACCTTAGCCCTAACCCTAACCCCTAACCCCTAACCGTAACGCTAACCCTAAGCCTAACCCCTAACCCCTAACCCCTAACCCTAACCATAACCCTAAACCCTAACCCTAACCCTAACCCTAACCCTAGCCCTAACCCTAGCCCTAAGTCGTACCCTAACCCTAATCCTAACCCTAACCCAACCTTAACCCTAAAACTAACCTTAGCCCTTAAAACTAACCTAATAGAAACCCTAACCCTAACTCCTAACCCTAAGCCTAACCTAACCCTAACCCTAACCCTAGCCGTAACTCTAACCCTAACCCTAACCCTAGCCCTAACCCTAACCCTAACCCTAACCCTAACCTTAGCCCTAACCCTAACCCCTAACCTCTAACCGTAACGCTAACCCTAAGCCTAACCCCTAACCCCTAACCCCTAACCCTAACCATAACCCTAAACCCTAACCCTAACCCTAACCCTAACCCTAGCCCTAACCCTAGCCCTAAGTCGTACCCTAACCCTAATCCTAACCCTAACCCAACCTTAACCCTAAAACTAACCTTAGCCCTTAAAACTAACCTAATAGAAACCCTAACCCTAACTCCTAACCCTAAGCCTAACCTAACCCTAACCCTAACCCTAGCCGTAACCCTAACCCTAACCCTAACCCTAGCCCTAACCCTAACCCTAACCTTAGCCCTAACCCTAACCCCTAACCCCTAACCGTAACGCTAACCCTAAGCCTAACCCCTAACCCCTAACCCCTAACCCTAACCATAACCCTAAACCCTAACCCTAACCCTAACCCTAACCCTAGCCCTAACCCTAGCCCTAAGTCGTACCCTAACCCTAATCCTAACCCTAATCCAACCTTAACCCTAAAACTAACCTTAGCCCTTAAAACTAACCTAATAGAAACCCTAACCCTAACTCCTAACCCTAAGCCTAACCTAACCCTAACCCTAACCCTAGCCGTAACCCTAACCCTAACCCTAACCCTAGCCGTAACCCTAACCCTAACCCTAACCCTAACCTTAGCCCTAACCCTAACCCCTAACCCCTAACCGTAACGCTAACCCTAAGCCTAACCCCTAACCCCTAACCCCTAACCCTAACCATAACCCTAAACCCTAACCCTAACCCTAACCCTAACCCTAGCCCTAACCCTAGCCCTAAGTCGTACCCTAACCCTAATCCTAACCCTAACCCAACCTTAACCCTAAAACTAACCTTAGCCCTTAAAACTAACCTAATAGAAACCCTAACCCTAACTCCTAACCCTAAGCCTAACCTAACCCTAACCCTAACCCTAGCCGTAACCCTAACCCTAACCCTAACCCTAGCCCTAACCCTAACCCTAACCCTAACCCTAACCTTAGCCCTAACCCTAACCCCTAACCCCTAACCGTAACGCTAACCCTAAGCCTAACCCCTAACCCCTAACCCCTAACCCTAACCATAACCCTAAACCCTAACCCTAACCCTAGCCCTAACCCTAGCCCTAAGTCGTACCCTAACCCTAATCCTAACCCTAACCCAACCTTAACCCTAAAACTAACCTTAGCCCTTAAAACTAACCTAATAGAAACCCTAACCCTAACTCCTAACCCTAAGCCTAACCTAACCCTAACCCTAACCCTAGCCGTAACCCTAACCCTAACCCTAACCCTAGCCCTAACCCTAACCCTAACCCTAACCCTAACCTTAGCCCTAACCCTAACCCCTAACCCCTAACCGTAACGCTAACCCTAAGCCTAACCCCTAACCCCTAACCCCTAACCCTAACCATAACCCTAAACCCTAACCCTAACCCTAACCCTAACCCTAGCCCTAACCCTAGCCCTAAGTCGTACCCTAACCCTAATCCTAACCCTAACCCAACCTTAACCCTAAAACTAACCTTAGCCCTTAAAACTAACCTAATAGAAACCCTAACCCTAACTCCTAACCCTAAGCCTAACCTAACCCTAACCCTAACCCTAGCCGTAACCCTAACCCTAACCCTAACCCTAGCCCTAACCCTAACCCTAACCCTAACCCTAACCCCTAACCCCTAACCGTAACGCTAACCCTAAGCCTAACCCCTAACCCCTAACCCCTAACCCGAACCATAACCCTAAACCCTAACCCTAACCCTAACCCTAACCCTAGCCCTAACCCTAGCCCTAAGTCGTACCCTAACCCTAATCCTAACCCTAACCCAACCTTAACCCTAAAACTAACCTTAGCCCTTAAAACTAACCTAATAGAAACCCTAACCCTAACTCCTAACCCTAAGCCTAACCTAACCCTAACCCTAACCCTAGCCGTAACCCTAACCCTAACCCTAACCCTAGCCCTAACCCTAACCCTAACCCTAACCCTAACCTTAGCCCTAACCCTAACCCCTAACCCCTAACCGTAATGCTAACCCTAAGCCTAACCCCTAACCCCTAACCCCTAACCCTAACCATAACCCTAAACCCTAACCCTAACCCTAACCCTAACCCTAGCCCTAACCCTAGCCCTAAGTCGTACCCTAACCCTAATCCTAACCCTAACCCAACCTTAACCCTAAAACTAACCTTAGCCCTTAAAACTAACCTAATAGAAACCCTAACCCTAACTCCTAACCCTAAGCCTAACCTAACCCTAACCCTAACCCTAGCCGTAACCCTAACCCTAACCCTAACCCTAGCCCTAACCCTAACCCTAACCTTAGCCCTAACCCTAACCCCTAACCCCTAACCGTAACGCTAACCCTAAGCCTAACCCCTAACCCCTAACCCCTAACCCTAACCATAACCCTAAACCCTAACCCTAACCCTAACCCTAACCCTAGCCCTAACCCTAGCCCTAAGTCGTACCCTAACCCTAATCCTAACCCTAACCCAACCTTAACCCTAAAACTAACCTTAGCCCTTAAAACTAACCTAATAGAAACCCTAACCCTAACTCCTAACCCTAAGCCTAACCTAACCCTAACCCTAACCCTAGCCGTAACCCTAACCCTAACCCTAACCCTAGCCCTAACCCTAACCCTAACCTTAGCCCTAACCCTAACCCCTAACCCCTAACCGTAACGCTAACCCTAAGCCTAACCCCTAACCCCTAACCCCTAACCCTAACCATAACCCTAAACCCTAACCCTAACCCTAACCCTAACCCTAGCCCTAACCCTAGCCCTAAGTCGTACCCTAACCCTAATCCTAACCCTAACCCAACCTTAACCCTAAAACTAACCTTAGCCCTTAAAACTAACCTAATAGAAACCCTAACCCTAACTCCTAACCCTAAGCCTAACCTAACCCTAACCCTAACCCTAGCCGTAACCCTAACGCTAACCCTAACCCTAGCCCTAACCCTAACCCTAACCCTAACCCTAACCTTAGCCCTAACCCTAACCCCTAACCCCTAACCGTAACGCTAACCCTAAGCCTAACCCCTAACCCCTAACCCCTAACCCTAACCATAACCCTAAACCCTAACCCTAACCCTAACCCTAACCCTAGCCCTAACCCTAGCCCTAAGTCGTACCCTAACCCTAATCCTAACCCTAACCCAACCTTAACCCTAAAACTAACCTTAGCCCTTAAAACTAACCTAATAGAAACCCTAACCCTAACTCCTAACCCTAAGCCTAACCTAACCCTAACCCTAACCCTAGCCGTAACCCTAACCCTAACCCTAACCCTAGCCCTAACCCTAACCCTAACCCTAACCCTAACCTTAGCCCTAACCCTAACCCCTAACCCCTAACCGTAACGCTAACCCTAAGCCTAACCCCTAACCCCTAACCCCTAACCCTAACCATAACCCTAAACCCTAACCCTAACCCTAGCCCTAACCCTAGCCCTAAGTCGTACCCTAACCCTAATCCTAACCCTAACCCAACCTTAACCCTAAAACTAACCTTAGCCCTTAAAACTAACCTAATAGAAACCCTAACCCTAACTCCTAACCCTAAGCCTAACCTAACCCTAACCCTAACCCTAGCCGTAACCCTAACCCTAACCCTAACCCTAGCCCTAACCCTAACCCTAACCCTAACCCTAACCCCTAACCCCTAACCGTAACGCTAACCCTAAGCCTAACCCCTAACCCCTAACCCCTAACCCTAACCCTAACCCTAACCCTAACCCTAGCCCTAACCCTAGCCCTAAGTCGTACCCTAACCCTAATCCTAACCCTAACCCAACCTTAACCCTAAAACTAACCTTAGCCCTTAAAACTAACCTAATAGAAACCCTAATCCTAACTCCTAACCCTAAGCCTAACCTAACCCTAACCCTAACCCTAGCCGTAACCCTAACCCTAACCCTAACCCTAGCCCTAACCCTAACCCTAACCCTAACCCTAACCTTAGCCCTAACCCTAACCCCTAACCCCTAACCGTAACCCCTAACCCTAAGCCTAACCCCTAACCCCTAACCCCTAACCCTAACCATAACCCTAAACCCTAACCCTAACCCTAACCCTAACCCTAGCCCTAACCCTAGCCCTAAGTCGTACCCTAACCCTAATCCTAACCCTAACCCAACCTTAACCCTAAAACTAACCTTAGCCCTTAAAACTAACCTAATAGAAACCCTAACCCTAACTCCTAACCCTAAGCCTAACCTAACCCTAACCCTAACCCTAGCCGTAACCCTAACCCTAACCCTAACCCTAGCCCTAACCCTAACCCTAACCCTAACCCTAACCTTAGCCCTAACCCTAACCCCTAACCCCTAACCGTAACGCTAACCCTAAGCCTAACCCCTAACCCCTAACCCCTAACCCTAACCATAACCCTAAACCCTAACCCTAACCCTAGCCCTAACCCTAGCCCTAAGTCGTACCCTAACCCTAATCCTAACCCTAACCCAACCTTAACCCTAAAACTAACCTTAGCCCTTAAAACTAACCTAATAGAAACCCTAACCCTAACTCCTAACCCTAAGCCTAACCTAACCCTAACCCTAACCCTAGCCGTAACCCTAACCCTAACCCTAACCCTAGCCCTAACCCTAACCCTAACCCTAACCCTAACCCCTAACCCCTAACCGTAACGCTAACCCTAAGCCTAACCCCTAACCCCTAACCCCTAACCCTAACCCTAACCCTAACCCTAACCCTAGCCCTAACCCTAGCCCTAAGTCGTACCCTAACCCTAATCCTAACCCTAACCCAACCTTAACCCTAAAACTAACCTTAGCCCTTAAAACTAACCTAATAGAAACCCTAATCCTAACTCCTAACCCTAAGCCTAACCTAACCCTAACCCTAACCCTAGCCGTAACCCTAACCCTAACCCTAACCCTAGCCCTAACCCTAACCCTAACCCTAACCCTAACCTTAGCCCTAACCCTAACCCCTAACCCCTAACCGTAACCCCTAACCCTAAGCCTAACCCCTAACCCCTAACCCCTAACCCTAACCATAACCCTAAACCCTAACCCTAACCCTAACCCTAACCCTAGCCCTAACCCTAGCCCTAAGTCGTACCCTAACCCTAATCCTAACCCTAACCCAACCTTAACCCTAAAACTAACCTTAGCCCTTAAAACTAACCTAATAGAAACCCTAACCCTAACTCCTAACCCTAAGCCTAACCTAACCCTAACCCTAACCCTAGCCGTAACCCTAACCCTAACCCTAACCTTAGCCCTAACCCTAACCCCTAACCCCTAACCGTAACCCCTAACCCTAAGCCTAACCCCTAACCCCTAACCCCTAACCCTAACCATAACCCTAAACCCTAACCCTAACCCTAACCCTAACCCTAGCCCTAACCCTAGCCCTAAGTCGTACCCTAACCCTAATCCTAACCCTAACCCAACCTTAACCCTAAAACTAACCTTAGCCCTTAAAACTAACCTAATAGAAACCCTAACCCTAACTCCTAACCCTAAGCCTAACCTAACCCTAACCCTAACCCTAGCCGTAACCCTAACCCTAACCCTAACCCTAGCCCTAACCCTAACCCTAACCTTAGCCCTAACCCTAACCCCTAACCCCTAACCGTAACGCTAACCCTAAGCCTAACCCCTAACCCCTAACCCCTAACCCTAACCATAACCCTAAACCCTAACCCTAACCCTAACCCTAACCCTAGCCCTAACCCTAGCCCTAAGTCGTACCCTAACCCTAATCCTAACCCTAACCCAACCTTAACCCTAAAACTAACCTTAGCCCTTAAAACTAACCTAATAGAAACCCTAACCCTAACTCCTAACCCTAAGCCTAACCTAACCCTAACCCTAACCCTAGCCGTAACCCTAACCCTAACCCTAACCCTAGCCCTAAGTCGTACCCTAACCTTAGCCCTAACCCTAACCCTAACACCTAACCGTAACGCTAACCCTAAGCCTAACCCCTAACCCCTAACCCCTAACCCTAACCATAACCCTAAACCCTAACCCTAACCCTAACCCTAACCCTAGCCCTAAGTCGTACCCTAACCCTAATCCTAACCCTAACCCAACCTTAACCCTAAAACTAACCTTAGCCCTTAAAACTAACCTAATAGAAACCCTAACCCTAACTCCTAACCCTAAGCCTAACCTAACCCTAACCCTAACCCTAGCCGTAACCCTAACCCTAACCCTAACCCTAGCCCTAACCCTAACCCTAACCCTAACCCTAACCCTAACCTTAGCCCTAACCCTAACCCCTAACCCCTAAACGTAACGCTAACCCTAAGCCTAACCCCTAACCCCTAACCCCTAACCCTAACCATAACCCTAAACCCTAACCCTAACCCTAACCCTAACCCTAGCCCTAACCCTAGCCCTAAGTCGTACCCTAACCCTAATCCTAACCCTAACCCAACCTTAACCCTAAAACTAACCTTAGCCCTTAAAACTAACCTAATAGAAACCCTAACCCTAACTCCTAACCCTAAGCCTAACCTAACCCTAACCCTAACCCTAGCCGTAACCCTAACCCTAACCCTAACCCTAGCCCTAACCCTAACCCTAACCCTAACCCTAACCTTAGCCCTAACCCTAACCCCTAACCCCTAACCGTAACGCTAACCCTAAGCCTAACCCCTAACCCCTAACCCTAACCATAACCCTAAACCCTAACCCTAACCCTAACCCTAACCCTAGCCCTAACCCTAGCCCTAAGTCGTACCCTAACCCTAATCCTAACCCTAACCCAACCTTAACCCTAAAACTAACCTTAGCCCTTAAAACTAACCTAATAGAAACCCTAACCCTAACTCCTAACCCTAAGCCTAACCTAACCCTAACCCTAACCCTAGCCGTAACCCTAACCCTAACCCTAACCCTAGCCCTAACCCTAAACCTAACCTTAGCCCTAACCCTAACCCCTAACCCCTAACCGTAACGCTAACCCTAAGCCTAACCCCTAACCCCTAACCCCTAACCCTAACCATAACCCTAAACCCTAACCCTAACCCTAACCCTAACCCTAGCCCTAACCCTAGCCCTAAGTCGTACCCTAACCCTAATCCTAACCCTAACCCAACCTTAACCCTAAAACTAACCTTAGCCCTTAAAACTAACCTAATAGAAACCCTAACCCTAACTCCTAACCCTAACCTAACCCTAACCCTAACCCTAGCCGTAACCCTAACCCTAACCCTAACCCTAGCCCTAACCCTAACCCTAACCCTAACCCTAACCTTAGCCCTAACCCTAACCCCTAACCCCTAACCGTAACGCTAACCCTAAGCCTAACCCCTAACCCCTAACCCCTAACCCTAACCATAACCCTAAACCCTAACCCTAACCCTAACCCTAACCCTAGCCCTAACCCTAGCCCTAAGTCGTACCCTAACCCTAATCCTAACCCTAACCCAACCTTAACCCTAAAACTAACCTTAGCCCTTAAAACTAACCTAATAGAAACCCTAACCCTAACTCCTAACCCTAAGCCTAACCTAACCCTAACCCTAACCCTAGCCGTAACCCTAACCCTAACCCTAACCCTAGCCCTAACCCTAACCCTAACCCTAACCCTAACCTTAGCCCTAACCCTAACCCCTAACCCCTAACCGTAACGCTAACCCTAAGCCTAACCCCTAACCCCTAACCCCTAACCCTAACCATAACCCTAAACCCTAACCCTAACCCTAACCCTAACCCTAGCCCTAACCCTAGCCCTAAGTCGTACCCTAACCCTAATCCTAACCCTAACCCAACCTTAACCCTAAAACTAACCTTAGCCCTTAAAACTAACCTAATAGAAACCCTAACCCTAACTCCTAACCCTAAGCCTAACCTAACCCTAACCCTAACCCTAGCCGTAACCCTAACCCTAACCCTAACCCTAGCCCTAACCCTAACCCTAACCTTAGCCCTAACCCTAACCCCTAACCCCTAACCGTAACGCTAACCCTAAGCCTAACCCCTAACCCCTAACCCCTAACCCTAACCATAACCCTAAACCCTAACCCTAACCCTAACCCTAACCCTAGCCCTAACCCTAGCCCTAAGTCGTACCCTAACCCTAATCCTAACCCTAACCCAACCTTAACCCTAAAACTAACCTTAGCCCTTAAAACTAACCTAATAGAAACCCTAACCCTAACTCCTAACCCTAACCTAACCCTAACCCTAACCCTAGCCGTAACCCTAACCCTAACCCTAACCCTAGCCCTAACCCTAACCCTAACCCTAACCCTAACCTTAGCCCTAACCCTAACCCCTAACCCCTAACCGTAACGCTAACCCTAAGCCTAACCCCTAACCCCTAACCCCTAACCCTAACCATAACCCTAAACCCTAACCCTAACCCTAACCCTAACCCTAGCCCTAACCCTAGCCCTAAGTCGTACCCTAACCCTAATCCTAACCCTAACCCAACCTTAACCCTAAAACTAACCTTAGCCCTTAAAACTAACCTAATAGAAACCCTAACCCTAACTCCTAACCCTAAGCCTAACCTAACCCTAACCCTAACCCTAGCCGTAACCCTAACCCTAACCCTAACCCTAGCCCTAACCCTAACCCTAACCCTAACCCTAACCTTAGCCCTAACCCTAACCCCTAACCCCTAACCGTAACGCTAACCCTAAGCCTAACCCCTAACCCCTAACCCCTAACCCTAACCATAACCCTAAACCCTAACCCTAACCCTAACCCTAACCCTAGCCCTAACCCTAGCCCTAAGTCGTACCCTAACCCTAATCCTAACCCTAACCCAACCTTAACCCTAAAACTAACCTTAGCCCTTAAAACTAACCTAATAGAAACCCTAACCCTAACTCCTAACCCTAAGCCTAACCTAACCCTAACCCTAACCCTAGCCGTAACCCTAACCCTAACCCTAACCCTAGCCCTAACCCTAACCCTAACCCTAACCCTAACCTTAGCCCTAACCCTAACCCCTAACCCCTAACCGTAACGCTAACCCTAAGCCTAACCCCTAACCCCTAACCCCTAACCCTAACCATAACCCTAAACCCTAACCCTAACCCTAACCCTAACCCTAGCCCTAACCCTAGCCCTAAGTCGTACCCTAACCCTAATCCTAACCCTAACCCAACCTTAACCCTAAAACTAACCTTAGCCCTTAAAACTAACCTAATAGAAACCCTAACCCTAACTCCTAACCCTAAGCCTAACCTAACCCTAACCCTAACCCTAGCCGTAACCCTAACCCTAACCCTAACCCTAGCCCTAACCCTAACCCTAACCCTAACCCTAACCTTAGCCCTAACCCTAACCCCTAACCCCTAACCGTAACGCTAACCCTAAGCCTAACCCCTAACCCCTAACCCCTAACCCTAACCATAACCCTAAACCCTAACCCTAACCCTAACCCTAACCCTAGCCCTAACCCTAGCCCTAAGTCGTACCCTAACCCTAATCCTAACCCTAACCCAACCTTAACCCTAAAACTAACCTTAGCCCTTAAAACTAACCTAATAGAAACCCTAACCCTAACTCCTAACCCTAAGCCTAACCTAACCCTAACCCTAACCCTAGCCGTAACCCTAACCCTAACCCTAACCCTAGCCCTAACCCTAACCCTAACCCTAACCCTAACCTTAGCCCTAACCCTAACCCCTAACCCCTAACCGTAACGCTAACCCTAAGCCTAACCCCTAACCCCTAACCCCTAACCCTAACCATAACCCTAAACCCTAACCCTAACCCTAACCCTAACCCTAGCCCTAACCCTAGCCCTAAGTCGTACCCTAACCCTAATCCTAACCCTAACCCAACCTTAACCCTAAAACTAACCTTAGCCCTTAAAACTAACCTAATAGAAACCCTAACCCTAACTCCTAACCCTAAGCCTAACCTAACCCTAACCCTAACCCTAGCCGTAACCCTAACCCTAACCCTAACCCTAGCCCTAACCCTAACCCTAACCCTAACCCTAACCTTAGCCCTAACCCTAACCCCTAACCCCTAACCGTAACGCTAACCCTAAGCCTAACCCCTAACCCCTAACCCCTAACCCTAACCATAACCCTAAACCCTAACCCTAACCCTAACCCTAACCCTAGCCCTAACCCTAGCCCTAAGTCGTACCCTAACCCTAATCCTAACCCTAACCCAACCTTAACCCTAAAACTAACCTTAGCCCTTAAAACTAACCTAATAGAAACCCTAACCCTAACTCCTAACCCTAAGCCTAACCTAACCCTAACCCTAACCCTAGCCGTAACCCTAACCCTAACCCTAACCCTAGCCCTAACCCTAACCCTAACCCTAACCCTAACCTTAGCCCTAACCCTAACCCCTAACCCCTAACCGTAACGCTAACCCTAAGCCTAACCCCTAAC